>NC_091829.1:22880658-23068158 GCF_038994185.2 Dermacentor albipictus
CTTTAGCAACAGTTTCGAGAAATATGCCCTCAAATATGTGGCAAAGGGCGTTGATGTTCCAGTTAACACAAACCAGCGCTCCATTTTCTGCAGTACTCATAATCGATGAGCTAATGACTTCAGAGCAAGATGCTGATAACATGCTTCAGATCGGAGGGTGGAGTGAAAGGGTATTCTGTAAGTGTCCACCTAGTGGACTGTCTATTTCTGCCACCACTGATTGGCTGGAGCTACATAGGCAAGACGGAGGCAGGCTCGGGGCGCCTGCCTCCTTCTCAGTTGTGGCCCAGGCCAGTCAATCAGCATTTCAGCAGCAGCCACAATGGACAGTCCACTAGGCAGACTTTACAAAGTACACCGCTCCTGTGAAAATAAAACCCAACAGGACAGCTCAACAGCACTTTAAGGCATCCTTCAAAGCTCACCACATGTCACCTCGTCAGACTACAGCGAGCCCACATGGTGTGGACTGTGCACTTTTGACTGAGACTGCACAACAAACAGCCACAGGACATTGCTAGATAGTAATCCATTAATCTTGCTGCGCAGAACAATGCAAGGAACAAAGAAAAAAACAAAATGCGTGGGTGTCACACTGAATGCCACAGCCACTGAGCCACTACAATTGTGTGGATAGCGCATTATAGCCTTAGTTACTTTTGTGCCATAACACCCTACATAAGTAACTAACTAATGTCTACAATGGGTACAATGAGAAAAAAAATAAAATAACAAGATGGGTGATTGAAAAATTTACTCACCTGTCACCGCAATGTGATGGCTCCAACCATTCGACCGTGGAATTGCTGGGCAAGCCAGCGGGATTGCAGTGTGCCTGTTGACAGAACAAACCAGTCAGTCAACTGTGCAGTGTGCTGAAGACAGACAGAGTCATAGTGACTGGACCTAAAGTGAGCAGTACTACTGCCAGGAATGCCAGAAGCACCTTCTTCATGTCTGGGAGGTTTGTGTTACGTCACCGCTGCCAATTCAGTCACATGCATTCAGTGGGCTATGGGCATCAAACCCAGGCAAGAGATAGAAAGGGATGCGGTAATAGTACCACGTTCACTTGTCTTAACATTAGCTTGTGTACCAATGCGTACCTTGCTTTCTTGTAGGATGCTGAGGCACTGTTCCAGGCACATGACTGTGGCACACGATGTTGCTTTCAGTAACAACATCTCCTGGGAAAACGAACGAACAGTGCAATGTTTCATCAATCAGTTCACCAATGGGCTTTACCGTCCCAAAAGAGCACAGTGGCTGCGAGAGGCTTCATAGTGGATGTCGCTAGATTACTCCTGACCCCCCCCCCCGGAATTCTTTAATGCGCATCCAAAGCACAGTACTCACGCATTTTTGCATCTGTCCCCATCAAAATGCCGTCACCGTAAGTGGGAATCAAACCCACGACTTCATGCTCAAAGTGTATTGCATTTTGCTCTGCTGCGTCTCAGAGAATGCTACAGAAGTGGCAAATCTGCAGCATGGACACTCACCCGATCGTAATACTTAAAACCAGCCCCATGGCTTGGAAGGCTCTGCAATGGTAGTGAAGAGAGGACACTAAGGAAAAACATAGTTACTGCTAGAAGTCTGCTGCTGAACTAAGATATAGCTATCAAAATAATCCTACAACTCAAGCTGATATAGTCGAGCCTCACCACAACGAATTCACAACCAACACAAAGATGCTATCGTTATATCTGGTATCACTTGAGATCGGCTTGTTAGCTGGCTGCGAGCAAGCCACACCAAGCCGCTGGCCAAAACATACAAAGGCGCCCAGAATGTGCCCTTTTAAGTTGCTTTGCTCTTGCAGAGTCTGATGATCCTGCTACCAGAATGTATATTGTTACGAAGTACTGCCAGAGACAGAGCTGAAGACAGTACAGAATGTCTTTCAGCAGACTGTCTTTCATCATGCATGCCACTGAATGCATTGTAAATAGCCTGTAAATACATTTTGAACCTCAGTTCTCCCCATAACAATATTTTCATCTGCTAGCGAACAAATATTTACTTCGTTGTAGCTGATGGTGTCTCAAATGTTGAATTTTTTTCTTCTTTGGCACTAGAATTTGAAATAAAGCATGGGAAACAACATGTTAGGTTTACTTTGTTATGCTCTGTAATTTGTTATGTAAAGGTTCATCTGCACAACATTCTCAGTTCGGCAACATTTGAAGGCGCTTCCCACGAACCTCAATGGACTGAGCCAGGTTGTGGTAGAGCTTCCCTGCACGTGCCAGTATCTCCCGAACTGAGGAGAAGGCCTCGGCAGGCGTGGCGCTCGCTTCGGTGTGCCCGCCCATCCCAGTCGTGTACCACACCGTCTGCGAGTTGGCCCCCTGACCGGAACCGCTTCCCTTGTCCTGAGGTACCACGCCTTCGTGGGGGCCACGGATTTCCCGCGGTAGTAGTGGAGGGTTTTTCTGAAAACAATGAACACATCTTCATCGTCATCATCAGCCCATTTTCGCCCACTGCAGTGCGACGACCTCTCTCAGTGATCTCCAATTACTTCTGTCTTGTGCCAGCTGACCCCATCTTATGCCTGCAAATTTCCTAATTTCATATCGCCATCCAACTCTCAGAGGCCCTTGACTGTGCTTTCTTTCTCTCGGCAGCCATTCTGTAACTCTAACACCCCTTAATTACCTTACATATTACATGGTTAACCAAGCTCCATTTCTTTTTCTTAATGTAAACTAGAATATGGGCTATCCCTGCATAGTCTCTGATCCACACCGCTGTCTTCCTATCTCTTAAGCTTACACCTGACATTTTCATTCCATCGTTCATTGCATGATCCTTAACTTCTCAAACTTCTTCACTAACTTCCAAGTTTCTGGTCCCTGTGTTAGTACTAGTAAGATGCAATGCTTACACACTTCTTTTCAAGTATAGCGGTATGCTGCCGGTCATGACACGGCAATGCCTGCTGTAAGGACTCCAACCCATTCCTATTCTTCTGTGAATTCTGTAACTACACATTGAAAGATATTCAAAGGCAGATATGTGGGACAAAATGCATGTTTCAAAGGTAGTGTCATCTGCTACAATGAGTGGGGAATAGAAGCAAGACGTGGCAGGAGTGTGAATTCCATGCAACATGCGGCCAAGGACTTGGTGAAGAATCCGACTGCCGATCAGGTGGCTGATGCGCTTGTTCTACATTTCCTAAAGGCCTTGTCTGCCCCTAAGACAGAGTCTGCTCTCCATGAAGTGCACAAAGACAAGAGTAAGAAACCAGTGTGGGACAAATGAATGCGTTACTTTAGCTGTGCTAGTTCCATCACTCAGGTTGTTCATTCCGACTACATCCACCGAGTATCACGGAACATGGCTGCTTACATACAATCAGCTATGACACGAGCGGCCAGTGACTCAAGTGAGGAGTGTAATCACTCACCATATTTTAATAAAGATTTTTCAATTTCTCATTAGCCTATTACAGACATTTCTTTTTTCTGTTTTGTCAGCTGCAATTGTAGTACAAATAATAAATGCAGGGGCTGCTTTTTGTATCAATTTGTTTTAATTTTCCATGCTGTTTGACCTTCGTCATTGTCTCGGATGTCGTCATACCACCATTATGACCGAGAATGGCCATTCAGCAACAATGGATAACAGGAAGAATGGAAATTAAAATGGATCCTTAAGTAATGTAGCCTCAAGGCCCAGGTTTTGTAACATTTCGCTTCAATCTTTATTTTCGTATTTACTTCATCAAGCGCCCAATCACAGCAAATAACGACGGTACAGTGGCCTCCGTCCAGTGATGAACAAAAATATTGGAAAACAAACAGAATCATTAAACAATAGCTCCAAGCCTCCTTTCCATTTCAAATCAGTATTAGAACTGTGCTCAAGTTTGTGTCAGCATTTCAAAGTGATATTTGACTTTTCCAAAACTTGTACTGCTGATCCGCAATAGGTTTATAGCTAGAACTGGCCCAGAAACAGCAGAATGTTATAAAAACTGCCTTGATTTGTTGCTCCAATATAAGGGAAGCAGTCTTTACCCACCGTGTTCAGGAACCCTGCCAGGCATGCAATAAGAGATGCCTTCAAAGCAGTATCACAGCCCATCTTAACAAACCCATGCTGGTGTTATAAATTAGATTACTCTTAATGCAAAAAGAGCACTCAAAGGTGTTCAAAGCCCTCATCCACCAAGTACAGCAAATTAATCGCAGAGCATATATTTCACAGAAAAGACACATAAAATATCAGCAAGCTGCTGTGTGTTGCAGCTATCTTTCTGTACGACTGATTGACGACAAGGGAGACTAGTTGCTACTCGAGGCCTTGATAATCTGCTGTAAGAAAAAAGTAGAAATGTATGAAGGTATGGACAATGTTTTTAGCTGTAAACTTTTAGGAAGAAAATTACTTTTGCAATATTTTGCATGACTTACGCTTGGACAAATTAGGGTCGACGTGCAACAGCATGCGCGGCACCGCGCTATGAAAACTGTCACCCGTACATGCCGAGACATCTGGTGCCAGGCATATGAAATCTTGCAGAAATTATTGTACCCCCAAGAGTGATTGGCTGAGAATATTTCCCCAGAACAAGCTACTGTCATTTTTTCGAACCTCTATCTATTCTCTGCGTTATGAACACTTACTTGAGCTATTGTTTTTGTGTGGTCTTCAGCGACCTTGCGTAGCCTGTTGATCCAGAATTGTCTCTCCTTAGCGTCTTGGCCTGGAAAACGGGAACGTCCGCAGGACACCACTGTGTAGCAACAACCATCATGCACCAACTTTACGGAATAAAGCTGCATGGAAATCGCTCGATAAAGTGCCTACCTCTTAATTTGTACAATTCTCCGCAGGCTGCGCTGACGGTGAACATCTGCCCATCTTCATCGCTCGGCGAAATGACTGCCCCCTGCACATGGTAGCACTACTGCATGAGGGAACAGGCACGTCAACTTATTTGACACACAAAATGAGGCTGCGGCATTTGCAGCCAAGCAGAGTTACAAGAATATCTATCATGTTCATCAGCCTATCATATATGTGAAATGTAGGATGAAAGCCTCTCCCAGCTACCTCCAATTAACTTGTCTCGTGTCAGCCGACTTCCATTGTACGTCTAGAAATTTCCCAACCTCTCCCCATGCCATCCAATTCTTCACTGCCCTTGGCACCCATTCTGTTACAATAGCAGACCACCGGTTATCTGCTCCAAGCATACACTATACTAATTAAAATATCACTACTGTATCAGCTACACGCATTTACCATAAGCTTTAACGTTATGTGCCTAACTTATAAATTTATATATTCAAAACTCATGTGTGTGTGTGTTTTTTTCCCCCTGTTTTTGCTAATTTGCCACTCCTGCTTGGGACTACCAAGGCCTGCAGCACTCTGTAAATAAACAAATTAAAATAATCGAATATTGCCTTTTAAATACCGCACCTCCTTCAAGTAATTCAGCCTTACACATACCGTATATTTCTTTCCATCGCTCGTTGTGGAATCGTTTGTGATGCGAGTGCATGCGTTTTTTTGTGTGTGTTATTTTTTAGGAATACCAGTAACCTGCCAGTCATAACTTGGCAGTGCATGCCGCATGTAGTTACGCAGTATATGAGCCCAAAATGATGAGCGGTTGTTTGCGAACTTACCGCAAGATGAACCGCGCCGCGGGGCTTGCCTTTCTTTACTTCGTCTAACTGAAAAAGCACAAAGCCAACAACACTCGTGAACAAATCGCAGAAACGACGGGAAGTGCGTCAGATGAGCGTACCATGTAGTATTCCAACATTCCTATGTCCGGATTCAGCACAAACCACCTATACTGCCAGCCCTTGACAACGTTTGTGTACTTGTACAGCTGACCCTCTAACGGTTGCCTGCGAATGGGAAATAAGCCGACAGTGAGTACACGGCATGCGTGAGCGAGAGAAGAGCTTAGGTCGATGCGACATTTCGACGCGCAATCAGTCATCTGACTCACAACGCCAAAACGAAAGCTCAGATTTGGAGGCGTCGAAATGTTTCGTTACGCAAATGTGAAAGCAAAGATCGGCCGCATGGTGTTGAGGCCACTTACCTCATCTTGTTTTCTTCGTCAGCGTCAAGTTCCTGCGGGATCAGAAACCGAAGAGCGATTATAGGAACAACACAAAACTGTACGTATGTAGTCCATACACTGCGCTCGAACAACTGATACGCAAACGAATAAACAAGTGACGCGAACACAGATACCAAGATGTCAGCAAGAAGACGGGAGCTTAACGCCTTGATAGTGTCAACAACGGCCATTCTTAGTAGTGTGTCTCTCAGCAGAATTTATCAAGGAAGAAACAATCGCCGTGGAGTCGGGGCGTATGCACAAGTTGCGCACAGTTTCACCGAGCTCGGAACTCCTTTTCTCTCCACTGTTCGCCTCAGCACACCGTCTCTCACACACCGTGTGTACCTTAAGTATGATCATAACTGCCCCCGAGATGACGAACTTTCTCTTCTTTGACTAACGGCACGACAACATCGACAACTTTCGGAAAATGTAAACCACCTACCTCGTCGTCCGCCATTGCGCTCGATCATAAAATTAACAAAACTAGTGGAACATGCGAGAGCCCCAGTCAAACCACTCTTCTTCTGCGGAAAGTCGTTTCAACATGCCGGGCGTTTGAGCAATAAATACGACTTTAGCGCAACCTTGTAACTGACAATATAACTAAAGCAGCATTGTTCTAGTTAGTTTGCATGTTTGTGTTGGCAAAAATCACACAAGGTAGCGCAACGCAAGAATTTTCTGAAAAAGCGCATATTGCATTGGCTTGACCACGGGCTTGACTGCGCACACTTCTAACCATGCTTTTAACTGTGGCGCAGTTTCGCTTCTCGTTTCGTTTGTAGGGCCGCGATAAGAGATCGTTCGAAACGTACGTTCAGTTTGCGTTCAGGATGGTTATTTCATAAAGCGAAAAGGTGCTCGCTATGGATCATGCAAAGTAGTATTTAGTATTTTATAGCCAACGTTGCGTGTACTGCGCATCGTGTATAAAACCGCTGATAGTACAAGTTGCGTTGATAGTGAATTCGCTCAAGTGATCCGTGGTCCCGAGAGGCTGGAACTGGTCCTGAACTTTAGCCTGGCATCACAGTTAGCTGTAAAGAATTTAATTAACCGCTTTACTCAAGCTTCGCTTCGCATAGATTCTATATCATGCGCGTTTGAACTTCGTGAGTTTCTTAAAATAAATTTCGGCTTCTTTCACCGAGATTTAGCGTTGCTGTATGCTTCATCGAAATAGCACCGATTATCCTGTACTGGTCTGTACACAACACGTACAAGCACGCTTGCGCTTTTGTTGTGCACTTCATAATGCATATTTACTTGAAGAGTGGGAATTATAGATAAGAGCACACACAATGAGATGATTTTGCAGAAAATATGACCTTATGCCCTCACGCTGCGTAAACTTCTTCAATTAACAAACTGACGGTGAATGTTCAGTAGCCTTCGGCCCGCGTGAGTCTTGGTCTAAATTCACTTGACAAAAACAGAATAACTGTTGAAGAATAAGAACTTCGTATTATTTTCTACCTCTGTGATTTGCATAATGATCTCAGATTTGTTTAATCTGGTATTCATTAGTACGCCGCATACACAGCAGTCACTTCACAAGGCGCAACAATTCAAGGCGCGCAACATGTCGTTTTTCATATATCTGTACATGCTGCATGATAGCGGACCCCCTGCCAAGACTCCCACACACGACGAATGTCCCGCGTACGCGTGTTTCCTGAGGCAACTTCTAGGACGTCGGGGAATAACACAAGATAAAATGCGTGTCATCACTACCAGTTCCGTAAAGGCTGGGCCAGATTGACTCATATGTGTTCGAACGGCCAGACCACGGCGAAAGAATGTGCCACAGGAGGAACGCCTCTTCCGTTTTCTTCGGCGCCGCGTGTGATGCGCATAATCTACTAGTGGCTCTGTCGTCTGCTGCTGTTCTCGATCAGCACCGCCTACGCTACGGTAGTAAAACACAGCGCGGGGATCAATGAACTGTGTGCGCTCGAGCATCCGAGCCACTTGACCGAAACAGTCTCTCCGGTCGCACCGATATAAAATCCGGCCGCCAGATGCGCGTTACATATTTTGGGCGTCCTTTTAATGTGCGCTTTCGATGTAGTTCAGCCGGTGAAGACGGGACGGCGTCGTCGAAAGCGAACGCCAAGAGAGAGTTCACTCCTCGCCCAAATTACCCTCCTTGGGGGCCCTTTGGTGGGCGGAGCCAGCCGGGCAAGTCGCGAAAAAATACCGGATAGCTCCCTCTCATGCTCCCTCGCACACTCCCGCGCCTCTCTCCTCCGGTTCCCGAACGGCAAATCGAAGTGGCCTCGCTCGCCGCTGGCTCCCATGCACAAAGGGGGGTGTTGTGTTCTTCGCATTGTTTACATGCGGAATCGGAGGCACCACTCTGGCATGCGTGCGCGTGTGCGAGCGGCGGCTGTGGGTGCTGCGGCTGCTGCGTCTTCTGCAGCGGCAACGGGGCGCTCCCCTGCGACCGGGGAAAATATGTCCTAGACGCGGCGCCGACGACGACGACGACAATGAGCGCCGTGCTGGAGCCGCCGGCTACGAGCCCGACTCGACTTCGGGCCCCGTGCGCCCAGCACGTCGTCGACAACGAGTGCTACATCGTCGACCCCGAGACCCGCGTCACATATCGCAAGGGAAAGCTGCTCGGAAAGGTGAGCCCGAGGCGATGCCGAACACCGCCGACGCGTTGCAT
This sequence comes from Dermacentor albipictus, assembly GCF_038994185.2. Lineage (NCBI taxonomy): Eukaryota > Metazoa > Arthropoda > Arachnida > Ixodida > Ixodidae > Dermacentor > Dermacentor albipictus. The sequence continues at coordinate 22,889,439 of NC_091829.1, forward strand.
CCCCGCATCAGCGTCGCGAACGTGAAGCTGCGCCGCTGCGCGTGACCGTCTCCCACCTGCGTCCCCCTTTTTTTTCTTGTTCGCTCTGGTGCGACGCCTGTTGTGTGTATATGCCGGGGTGGTTGAAAAAAAAATTCATCGGGGCACCTGCTGCCGCATAGTCGGTGTTCGGTGCACCGTTGTGTTTCTTGTTTCTTCTCTGCTTCCCGTGCTTATGCAACAAAGAGCGCAGCGCGGAAGGCGTAGTTCGGCAACAGCTAGGCTCCAGGAGTCCACGAACGCGTATAAACAGTTGGTATCATAAACAAATAACTTCTTTTTCCCTCTTTAATCTTTCTTTCGGGGTTCGTCGTAGCCAAGTTCAGTACGTACACGTAGCGCTTCTGCACGACCGCGAAACAGATACGTGCCCCTGGAAGCAATTGTCTGTTTTGTTTGCTAAAGTGATTGTACGATAATGGTGCTCTATCAGCCTCGCTTCTCGGCAGCATGGAGTGTGCATGGTCTGCAACTCGTGTACCGTTGTGTCCTCGTCTATCAAATGCTCAATTGTAGAAAAACATTTGGAACATCAACTTGTCGATACAGGCACGAGTGTGAAACGCAGGTTTCAGTTTTCGAAATAAGAGATGGCAAAATATATTTACGGTGAAACGTGCAACTTATTTCTAGTTGGGAAAAATAGCCTGGCAGGAATTAATGTTGGAAAATCATGAGATTTGAAGGCAACTCTCGATCTGCGCTTTTGAGAGGGGAAAAAAATGCTAGTAACAACCTTACTTTGTTTTCTATAATTCAGGGCAGTTTCAAGCCTTCCGAAACGCTTATCTGCTGCGTGTCTTCCCTCCCTCTCATATTTATATTATCCTGTTCCCCTCCCCCAGCGGAAGGTATAGCCATGCGGAGGAAGGTTTTTCTGGTTAAGGGCACATCCCTACCTTCTGTTTGACGTCGATGATCTGCTTTTCATACCTTACCATCACTCCTGCGATTGCCCCCTTGATCGACTGATCTCCATTCCCGTGCGTGTGCTCGCTTTCTCGTGGTGTTCATGTAAAGCCTAGCACTGACCGCAAACTCGATCTGCATGAGGGCGAGGGAAGGTGGGAGAGGGGGCACGCGCGTGATTGTAACCCTTAAACAGGCTACACAAAGGGCACCGTTTCTTATGTGGGGGATTTTGGTTAGAAAGATTTTGTATCCCAAGGTACAAATCGCGAAGCTGCACTTGCTGCACGGATATCTTCTACGTGTTTTGTGAAAACTTAGCTCGATAATTGCGTTTCACTGGCAACAGTATGGGCTGCCTTATATCGGCTTATATAAGCAAACAGGCTGGTAGGTTCTAAGGAGTGTTTGTGTGTTCGCACCTAGACATCTGTGCAGCTGTCACTCATGATGCTGCGCAGCCAGAAAAAAGGTGCAATAGTGTTTACCCTCCTGAACCATGGTGTGGCTTTGGAATAATTAAGAGCCATGCCCACTGATATGGATGGAACATGAAAAATCTGCTTGTCAGTGGATGCAATTATTTATTTCCATTTCATTTTATTGTCGTGTCTGATAGCTTCTGGTAATTATTCCTGGTACTTCTTGCCCCTGATCCTCGTTCACAAATACGAACAGAAACAAGCTTCATCATCATCAGCCTGCAGGACGAAGGCTGCCGCCTGCTATCTCCAATTACCCCTGTCTTGCACAAGCCGCTTTCAACTGGCGCCCGCGAATTTCTTAATTTCATTGCCCCGCCTAGTCTTCCGCCGTGCTCGACTGCGCTTCCCTTCTGTTTGTACCCATTCTGTAACCCTAATGGTCCAACGGTTATATAACTTACGCATCACATGACCTACCCAGCTCCATTTTCTTCTCTTAATGTCAATTAGATTTTTGGCTGTACCAGTTTGCTCTGTGATCCAAACTGATCTCTTCCCGTCTCTTAACGTTATGCCTAGCATTATTCGTTTCGTTGCTCTTGTGCAGTCTTTAACTTGTTCTCGAGCTTCCTTGTCAGTCTCCAAGTCTCTGCCCCATATGTCAGCACTGGTAAAATGGACTGATTATGCACCTTCCCTTTCAATCGTAATGATAAGCTTCCACTCAGGAGCTGACAATGTCTTGCCGTATGCGATCCAACCCATTTTAATTCTTCTATGAATTTTCTTCTCATGCTCAGGGTTCCCTGTGATTAATTGACCTAGGTAAACATATTCCTTCACAGACTCTAGAGGCTGACTGGCGAACCTAAACTCTTGTTTCCTTGCCTGGATGTTTATCATTATTTTTGTCTTCTGCATATTAATCTTCAACCCCACTCTTACACTCTCTCTCTTAAGGTCCTCAGTCGTTTGTTGTAACTCGTCTGCAGTGTTGCTGAATAGAACAATGTCACTGACAAACCAAAGGTTGCTGAGATATTCACCATCAATCCTTACTCTTAAACCTTCCCAGTTTAACAGCTTGAATACTTCTTCCAAGCACGCAGTGACTAGCATTGAAGAGGTTGTGTGTCCTTGTCTGACCCCTTTCTTTATATGTATCTTCCTACTTGTGTAGAATTAAGGTAGCTGTGGAATCTCTGTAGATATTTTCCAACGTATTTACGTAACCGGTCTGTACTCCTTGATTACGTAATGCATCTATGACTGCTGGTGTGTGTACTGAATCAAATGCCTTTTCGTAATCTATGAAAGCCATATAGAGAGGCTGATTGTACTCTGTGGATTTCTCGATTACCTGATTAATGACGCAGATGTGATCTATTGTAGAGTATCCCTTTCCTGAAGCCAGCCTGTTCCCTTGGTTGGCTAAAGTCCAGTGTTGCCCTTATTCTATCGCCTCATGTGATTAACAAAAATGCAGTAGAATGTCTCCATTGGATCCCTTGGTTATTGCATCATATGCCTACCATTTTCTTTGATCCTTCTGGCCATTGTGTGGACCTTTTGTTTGTATGAACTGCATAAATTTCGGCAGACACTGATTATGCATAATTAATAAAGGGACATCTGACACATGGCTGAAAAATAGCAGCCGTGTGCATTAACACGTAGTCATTTGGCTGCCATGGCATAGGTGTTTTCCAGATAGTGTGTGTCTGTGGTCAATGTGGACATCACTGGCCTTTGCATGCACGCACGAGTTTTCCTTAGGTTATGCGCCGACATCCTACTGGTAGTCTTCTGATCACATCAGTGCCAGCTACACATGTTCATTAGCCGCAGTTGTTGTTGGATCCCGTTTGCAAGAATGTTACCTTAAATGTGGCAGCGCTGTCAGATAATAAAATGTTGTAGTATAACCTTCTATATGTTAATGTGATATGGCTGCATTAAGAAAGCTGTATTATTTGTGAAAAGTAACAATAAGATATATTGGGAAAACATGAGGAAGGTGGAAGATAGGAGTTCAAGATGATGAGCAAAACGAGAATAAGGTAAAAGCGGGAGCAAACATTTCGACGAGTGGACTTAAAGAAAGAAAGACAAGTCCACTTGTCAAAACATTGGCTCCTGCTTCTACCTTGTTCTCGTTTTGCTCATCGATAAGATATACTGTGGCAGGTGTTTCTATTATAACAAACTGAAGTATAGTACTAGAAGTAGCACACACTGCTGCGTTGTTCTGACTCGCATATTGCAGGAAAATTGCATTTTTAATATCTGCATCATTCAGTCAAGTGCTTAAAATTTTTGTCTGTCCGGCATGTACATGAGAAATTAAAGAAATTATAACACCGAAGCAGTGGCATTGTGAAACTGCTTGTGATATCGGTCTATTGGCACCTGCGGGCTTCAAAAATTTCTTAGACCTGCCGAGCGCACTGCTGGTTTTCTACTAACCCAACATTCCATGATTCGGATGTGCTGCAGGTCTCATGTTAAGGCAGGTGGCTGCTCTTAATTTTGTTGGGTGTTTCAACCAAGGAGGCTGACAGTTTTTTACTACTTCACAAGACCATTTGCAATCCTTGGGAAATCCATGAATGGGAGCTTCACGAGATCTGAGCATTTTAACCAGAACTTTTGACAGTTTTGTTTTATTTAAATTGGAGTATCTATTTTAGATTAATCTTTTTTTCGCTTTGCCTTCTGTTTCTGCTGCCTTGGTACAAGTGCAGAAACTGTTCAGACACTTTGCAAGGTGAGAGTGATATAAGTGATTGCTTAAGATGTTAATATGGCTTTCTGGTTTGGTGATAAATCTGCACTAAGTGACCCAACCCATCATAAAACTGAAATTTCCCGCCGTCTGCTATTACTGCCTACGACAACCTCCACCTGCCATGTGCTTGATTAACCTTAACCATGCAGACACTCCAAGCTGTTGTGTTTTTCTCTATGACAGGGTGGCTTTGCACGTGTACACGAGCTTGTTGATGTCAGGACACAGCAGGTTTATGCTGGGAAGATCATCCCTCGATGCCAAGTTAGCCGGCCTGGCCAAAAAGAGAAGGTAAGCTGCCTTGTCTGTACAAGGACACAGTGCACACATAGATTGGCTAACACACCACTCCTCTCTTATATAAGGGATAGGTGCGCGAGTGGTTGAGCTACTAGTGAACGAAGTCTTTGCCAATTTGTGCCATTATTGCACAATATTTTGAGTCTGAGAAAGTTGCAGTTCCCTGTTTGTGTTACCTACTTCACCGAGCCGCCCAAACTTTGAGGCTATAGTATTGGCACAGTGGTATTGTTTCTTGCTACCAGATGGCGTGCCACCACCTTATCAGTCACAGCGCTTTTGTGCTCCGCTGTGTTTTATTTACTTCTTGTGCCACCTGGTTTGCCGACCACCCAATCTTGGAGGCCATGCTATCAGTGCATTGGTATTGTTCTGTGCCACAAGATGGTGCCAGTGTCTTGCCAGTTGTGAGATAGAATTCTGTGTTCCACGGTGTTCCATTTACTTTTTTTTATGCCACTTTGTCTGCTGCACTGCCCTGCCTAAGGGTCTTTAGTATCAGTGCAGTAGTTCTCTACCACTAGATGGTTCCATCACTTTACCAGTCTTAATATTGTCCTGTCTGGAGGCACTGCTTAGCCATGATGTCTGCAAAAATCTTGTGGAGATTGAAAGGAATAGTGACATGAAAATTTTGTTTCATTATAGTTCTTTTTTTTCTTTTTTATACAACTTTCAACTACATAATTACGGTACAAAGCCTCAGTTGCTCAAGAGCAACACAGATATTTGATTACAGCACCTTTTTTACGACCCTTTCAAAATGTGTGTGGCATTAGAAAAGAAGACTCATTACACTATCGAAAGTGGATGTGATAGAGTGTGGCTGTTGAAGGCTGTACAAGGACCACGTCGCCGAAAGCTGCCAAGCTGCCATTTTTTAATTGCTTGCTCCTGTTGGAAATGCAAGCAGACACATGCTCTCCCCTCTTGTCCCATCAAGGTATGAATGGAGCACGGCAGCGCAATCACAGTGTGTGGGTATGCAGCAGCGGTATTTGGTACCACGAGACTGCGACAACAGGTTTTGGTGATTTGTCGGGTCTCCTGTTTCACGCCCGAAGCTATGCTGTTCCTGGCATGTGTCTCCATCTTGTATTGAAAGGCAACACAAATAATTATTTTTGCTCTCGAACAATTGAGGCTTCATAGCATAATTACTGGTTTGACGGCTATCCAATGAAAGCAATAAAAACAAGACGAAAATTTTCTCTTGGTACTCCTTTAAAACGTTGAAGGATAAGGCACCCACTGCGGTGGCTCAAGCGGAGCATTTCAGTGGAGGTAATGGAAGCCTTCCACTACAACATCCCCAATTCTGTGCAGTATCTGGACGCCAAATCTCATATGTTTTGTTTAAGGGTGAGGGTAGGCTGCTGTCTGTGTGAAATTGTAAGCTGCATGCATAGGAGTGCTATTCGGCTCATGTGTTTGTGAGAGCATTCTGTATTAAGTGGGAGGGCTTGTTTATGATGTTCAAAAAAGCATTGGAAGGTTTTTGTTAACAGGAAGCTTTTCCTTGGGACCAACTCTATTTCCCTACTCAAAATGCGTAACAGGCAGAAATGCTTGCTTGACCAATTTGAATGAAATGTGTTGCATTTGAGAGACAAAGTTACATTTTAGTGACTCTATAAACAGAATTTTGTTTGAAAGCCTGTAAACATTTGTAAGATATCCCGAAAATTCGTAAACTTGAAAAAATCGAAGCATAATGTTTACAAATTCATAGCTCCACCAAACAGATGTTGCAGCTCTGTAAACTGCATTTGTTAGAGCATCTAAAGCAGGCAAATTCGATATATGAATTTACAGCTTTGGTAAAATTGCTACAATGGGTTTTGGCAAGATGTCTACTTCAGGATTGGTGATATATTACAGAACAGAGTACAAAACATTAAGTTTGTCTGCTTTAGACATATTATTAGGTGCAATTTACAAAATTGTGATATGATTTTTCATTGCTGAGTAAGAGTTGTAAAATTAATAGTTGAGATTTCTAGAACTACAAAAAAATAATAATAATAATAAATAAAATAAATAAGAAAGATAAAGAAATGGCAGCCTAAACAAAGTCTGCTTCCTACATTTGTCAGATTTTAACTATTTCGCTTTTAAATGCAACAAATCTCATCAAAGGTGGTGCAGTTGTTGCCATAAAAAAAGTTATTCACTCCCATGTGTTCAGATAGGAGCTGCCGAGCTAAGGCTATCCCTTCGTAGCCATAGTGAAGACACACGCTTAACCTATATGCCCTGTTGCTTACAGATTCTTCGAGAGATTGACCTTCACAGACCCTTGGTCAACAAGCACGTAGTACGACTGCATGACTTTTTTGGAGATGCAGAGAACATCTACATCATTCTGGAGTACTGCCCGAGAAAGGTGGGGGCTTGCTCATATAGCCAAGTCAAATTTTGGTGAAACAGGTGAATGTGTGCATGTCGAAATTTGAGCATATTGAACTGAACTTCTTGTGTCAGCTTGTGCCACTAATTGTGCTGGTTGGGTTTCGTAAAAATCCGGATGCTGTTGTATGTGGCCGTATGTCTCCCACAAGAGATTTCTGTCACTCCGATTCCGAGCATTGTATCTTTTGCACTCAAGCGTTACCGCTAGGTAGTATCCCATTTGAGATTATCAAGGGAAAGCTTTAGTGTTCCTTCAATATTTCCCTTTTGAGTTCACTTAAAAGAATAGTTATTTGACATTTATGGCTTGTAATGTTCTTGTGCAGAATGAAGGTCTAAACCCTTGAAAAAATATTTGGAAGCGTAGGAGAACCCCTAATCCCTAACAAAACATTCCGTATGTGCTCCAATAATTCCATACGATTTTCATTCATTTGTTACACAAATACCACAGAATTTATATGGAACCCGTAAAGATTTCTAAGAATTATAGGGAAAGCATACGAATCATTAGAATGGCTTATGGAATGTTTCAGTAGGGATATGATTTGCTAGGCAGATGCGTCGTGATGTCGCAATGCATTGACTCAAATCATCCCTGCGCTTGCTGTAACTGCCACATGTAAGCACAGCTAGAAGACGCATTTGCTGCATTGCAGTCTATTTTTCATGAGCAATGTCTTCATACCCAGCCATGTCACTACGGGACGTCAGCAAAGTTCCCCTTGTTTCATGATGTCATTATAATGTCGATTATGCAAGGATGGCATTTGAAGACAAACTTTAGCATTAAATTAAGTTGTCTTGTGCTTCTCTCTCTTTGTACTTGCTAAGAGTGTTTTACATGTAACAAGTTTATAGTAAAGGTTGTGCAAATTCAAAAATATATGTTACTACTCCCTCCTTTAACCCTTTGACTGCTGTGTTTATATTCAGACTGCCCTGCCACATTTTTTTCATGTGCTGGTTCAGCAAACATTTCGTGCTGCATAGAAGCTGTTTTTTCATCATCACTTTCTCTCGATTCAGGATTCGTATTTACTTAATCTCTTATACTTAATTAATAGATGGATCTGTCACACTGGCTCGCCATGGCTCGCTTGCTGAAACAGAATGATGTGGCACTGAGACACATGCTCTGTCACCACGCGGAGATTCAACTTGGATATTTTTTGTCTTTAGATTAACTCTCCATAGATGACGCAATGGGTACGCAAGCTTTTGCACGATTTCAGTTGCTTTGAAAGAAGCAGGGACTGTGCTGAACACACAAAATGACTGTACTCGAGAAAATCAGGGGTTTAGTGAGAGTGAGTGCCCAAGTTAACTCGGGAGTGGCAGTGTTAGGGTTACGATTGTGCTGAACCTCTGTCCTGTGATGCATCGTTTCACAGTCACTGGTACACCTGCTCAAGCAGCGTGGCGGGCAGCTTCCCGAGGCTGAGGTTGCTCTGCTGATGCGTCAGCTGGCTGATGGGGTCCGCTACACTCACAGCCAGGGTGTCGTACACCGTGACCTCAAGCTGGGCAACATGCTGCTCGACGAGAACATGGAGCTCAAGATTGCCGACTTTGGCTTGGCTGCGCGGGTCGCTGACGAGCCGCCGAGGCAGGCTGTCTGTGGAACTCCAAACTACCTGGCACCGGAGGTCCTTCGCATGGAAGGGCACGGTTTTGCAGCGGATGTCTGGGCTATGGGCTGCATCATGTGAGTAGAACATTGTCATTGTTGTGTTTGTTTGCACATAACGCATATGTGTATGCACACGTTTTTGATAGGTATGTGAATAGGTATGTTTAATAGGTAGGTAATAGGCATGGCTTTGGATGGTCTTTATAAATTAATTTGCAGACTCAGAACCTTGCCTATGTTGAAATCTTTACCCTTTCCCGTTGCAGAGGTGCCCTGAAAATTGGTCATTTTTGTGGATGCATGGGAAGTGCTTCCGTATTAATTTATAGCAAACATGATGACACATGGAAACAGGTCATCTGTGTTGTGCTTAACTACTTCAGTTGCGAAGTACATGTACGTTACAGAAACAGAATGATATGCATACAAAAAGTGCCAAAACCACTTTCTGATTATGAGGCATGCCGTAGTGGGGAACTCCGGAAATTTGGACAACGTGGGATTCTTTAACATGCACCTAATCAGGTAACACAGGTGTTTTCACATTTCATCCTCATCGAAATGCGGCCGCCGTGGCCGGGATTCGATCCCGCGACCTTGTGCTTAGCAGCCCAACACCATAGCCACTAAGCAACCAAGTCGGGTAAGCAGCTGCTGGTACTAAACAAATGCTTAAGATAGCAACTTAAGTGAAATGGTTCCAGAAAACAATTATAATCACTTTTAAACTTTTAAACAGAGCAACAGGCGGCAGCACTGACACATTCTGAACTGTATTTTCATTAAAGAGGCTCTAATCGCCTGTAGTGATTACCTCGGCTGTTCTTAAACCTCCTTGATTGACGAAGAAAAGCTTTGTGTGTGCACTGATTGCGATTTGTGTTTGCAGTGTTGCTGACCATGCAAGGTCGTGGTGCTCTATACACAGGTATGCTCTCTTGGTTGGCCGGCCACCCTTCGAGACGTCAACACTAACGGAGACGTACCAGAGGATTCTTCGGGGTGCATACACATTGCCGCCTGGACTCTCAGATGTGGGCCGTAGTCTACTGGTGTCATTGCTCCAGCCGGAACCTCAGGAGCGGCCAAGTCTGAATGAGGTGCTGGAGCACCCGTTCCTGAGGCCGCCTCGTGAGCAGCCCGGGCATCTGATGGGGATGCTTTCACGGCTACGGATCGAGCAGTCTGGGGTGAATGCAAGCCACTCCACGACACGAACGTCTGGCCACAGCAGTGTACAGGGTTCAGCACGCGACTCCCCCGTGCCCCTTGGTGACTGTGGCCTCTTGGGAACACTTGGCCGGGTTCTTTGCCCAGACAAACGTGAGCTTCTGTTGAAAACATCTGGTCACACTAAAGAGAGCATTCTTAATGGGCTCCGTGCCGAACCTGCTGTGCCCACAGCGGCAGCTCAGGGGCTATGGCGTTTAACTGCCGAGGTCATGGTGGCCATATTCTAATGGGGATGGAGCGCAAAAACATTTGTCTACCTTGCATTTTCTGGACATTAGAAGAACCCCATGTGGTCAGGATTAATACGAATTCTTTCAATACTTCATGCCTCATAATCATATCATGGTTTTTGCATGTGAAACCCCAGAATTTAATTTGTTAAAGCTGCTGTGGTTTTGCCGTAGGGGCTGGGCTGAGAAAACGCACTATTTGTGATAGCTGGCTTTTAGTTGCAACTGGAAGGATAGTGAAAGCGTGGCTGAAAGAAAAAACTGTGCTCTAATGCCTCGGTATACATGGATTTTGGGAGTATGGCTTGGGTTAGGGAGCTTGACTCTAGTTCTTGGAATCGGTAACTGCCCTTGTGTGCTGATGATTACTTTGTGAATGCACTCAAGAGTGGTCAGTACTACGCTTGTCATGGTTGTTTCAGCCATCTGCATGCCATCTGTCTCCACTTGCAGGGAGTTCCAAACTTGGCACCACTCAACTCTTGCATAGGCTACTGCAGGCCTGCTTAGATGAAATGCCCACCTCGAGTAAGTACAGCTATGTGCTGGCGGCACTTGCAGCCTCCCTGACTGCATGCCTGCCTTGCATGCATCATAGCACTTCTCTCCATGACAGTGTGCACTGCATTGCTTGCATCCTGCATGATGTCTTGTTCGGGAAAGTAATGTGGTCTCGCAAATGATCCTAGGGAATGCTATGTTCCTAGGGAATGCCTATGTTAGGCCTATGTTCCAAAAGAGATTTGAAAGTGACTTTTAAAAGAGGCATGTAGGGGTGCACCAATATCAAATTTTTAGTTTCAAAGCCAATTCAAGTAATCGGAAACCAAGTGAAAAAAATAAAATATTTTTTGAATATGAACACTATTTGCTTTTACCAAAATGCAATTTTTTTCACCAACCAGAGGTACGAAAAAAAGCAAGTTTATTGCACAACAAATAATGTGCAGAAAAATTGTGCCTTGTGGTCAACAAAGTTCTCTAGTACAACACTTGACACTATTACAACTGCAGTTATTGAATGTGGACATGAAGGAAGGATAACTGCATGACATATTTGTGGAGCATTGATGCCCTCCCGCATGTCACAATTCCCCCAGGCACCAGAAAGAGTAGCGTGTGGTATTGGCAGGTACCTCTTACCAAGCAGAGCCAACAGTAGGTGGCGAGCACCATGCTCACGTGTATCTTCTTTTCGGCACATATTTTATCATGCACATACATGTCTTTCAATCTGTGCTTCTGGCAGTGAAAGACTGCTGGTTTACAAGCTTATCAAAATCTTTCCACAGTGCTGATGTGGAAGGAGCTTTCTTCAGGAGTTCTCATTGTTGTGGACATCTCTGAGCTCCTTGGTGTTGAAGTTTTTCTTCTTTCTTCTAAAGCCACATTTTAACCCAATTTGCAATTCATTCATCCTGGTTGTACACTACATTAGAGAAAGAGTCTAAAAACATTGTGTAGCTTGCTACTAGGTCGAATTTGTAGTCCGCAAACCATGTTTTTAAGCACTTGGTAGCCAGATTAGTAGCAGCACAGAGGTTTCCACCTGGTGGTTGGCATTGTTCAGATAGATGAAGAGGCAGCACAGTATGGATGCTTCAGCTGATAGTGTTGGGTAGCCATCAGCAATGGCCACGTGACAGTACCCCTGTTCCACTTTTTATCTGCTTCACTACATAACCAATATGCTTCGCCACAATGCATGGTGTATACTTCGCCGCGTAACACTGCTTTACTACGGCGAAGCTCATTTAGTAACTGACCTATGCATATTGTTGCGCGCTGGCGAGTATGAAATAACACCGGTACAGCCGTTGTGAAAGCAAACTAGATGATCCAGTAAACACCATCCAAGAAAAGACGTCATTCCTCTACGTCATTGCGGTTAAAACGTCTTTTTAATATATTTAGAAATTTTTGAGGATTCAAATATTTTGAATAGTAAGCGTCCTTCAAATTGAATAGCACATACTCTATTCAAATTGAATATTTGAAGTAGTCTTGAATATTTGTACACAACTAGAGGCCCAGTGAAAATCTTCAGAGCTGACTTTGACATATTTTTATTTGTGGAATGAATTTAAATCAGAGGAGAAACATTGCTCTTGTGCATGGCCAAATAATGTTGCCTACTTGTGTCCGTCACTTGGTATCATTATCTGTCTACTGAAAGGAGGACTGTCGTGTTGCAGTTTTGCATACGAGTGCATTTGTTTCATGCCGTCTGCGAATTCTCCCCACTTTATGTCCAAAGGACAAACCTAGAAAGTCATAAAAGAATTTTCTCTGGCATTTTATCTGGTTACCTGCTTCTTGGTGCTAGTGGGGCATCCTTTCATCTGATACTTCTTTAGTTTTAGTGCCCTTGGTAATGCATGCCATGTTTTTAGTACACTATATTTTATCTCGCACAGCAGAAGTCTGTAGCCTTGAAAACATTCCTTAGGTAGATACCAGCTGACATATCAAAGTGCATGCCAATGTAGCTCTACAGTTAACATGGAGCTTTGCCATGAAAATTGCTATCAAAGCAGTGCTATCAAAGTGGTTGCTGCATCCTGTAGTGCTTGCTGTAGTAGTGGGCTGTCATGCATCAATAAAGCACAGGATTGTGTGTTCCAAAATTGCAGATTGTGGCGTGCCACCTCCGTGGGCGGGTTCGGCACTGCTCGTGACCAAGTGGATTGACTACTCCAACAAGTTTGGCTTTGGCTTCCAGCTGTCCGATCGTACGGTCGGTGTTCTCTTCAACGATGCCACACACCTGAGCTTCTCAGCAGACCGCCTGTAAGTAGCCTGTTCTACTTGGAAAACCCTGTTGCAGTAGTATTCTCAGTTAGTTACGTCTGGCAGTACTTTCACTTCTGCGCTTCTGCATATCGTGTTCTGGCACACTGTGTCACGGGGGCATTTCTTGATGTCATGACGCTCTTCGGCACATCTTGTCAGTGCATGAAAAGAATGAGGTGTGAAATGAGCACTAGCAAGTAATGTGCCTACCCACAAGCTTATTTCGCCAGTGTGAGCATCTATTGGCTTAGCTGTGTTTCTCGAATAGTGCTCAGCCAAACGCTGCGGTTCCTCGAAGGGCTTTATAGGTGTCCACAGGGACTTTGCTAGAGACATTACTATGGCAAGCATTGCTGGCGCAGAACAAGAGCTGTTCTGTACCAGTGAAGCTTGTTAGTGCTTGTACAACCTGCAGAGCGTTCCATAACAAAGATGCAGCAGCACTATGGTCATATTCTGTACAGCTAAAAAAAAGAAAACAGCCTCTGCTGGTGTGACTTTTCTCATAAGGCAAGATTCATAGATTCGGCCAAGTTCTTAATAGCGGATCGAAAATATTGCCGTGTCGTTTAAAATGGCAAATGGTGGAGGCTAGCGTTAACATAGTTGTTTGCTCTTTATCCTGCACTATGCCCTTTATTTACAATGATGTATCTTGTGTATATATAGTGTTCTTGTACACTCAAAGGAAACGCCATGCTACGGTGGCTGGAAGCATAGTCACGCTCCGCGGTATTCGAGTGGCATGTTTTTTAACTAAGGTTTAAGGTTGTGTAATTTTTCTGCAGGCGTCTTGAATACCGAGACAGCCATGGATCAATGGAGACCCATGCTCCGTCTAGCCTGCCAGCCAGTCTGCAAGAGAAGTATGGACTGCTCAAGTATTTCGCTCACTACATGGAAGAAAACCTGACTGAGGTAACTGATCATTAGTTCTGCTTTATTTGTTTGTCTTTGCTTGTGATAAAAAGTAATACATAGTGGTTGCAGTTGTCTCTGAGGCCTTTTTTGTCATATGTGCCTCTGAGATATGTAATCATGAAAAATTTTACTTGCAGTAGCAAGTCACACCTGATACTTGCACTTGTTCAGGTTGTTTTGTCTGAAACCTCTCCTGTGTCCTATGTGTGCCATAATACTATTTTGCAGTACACCCACAGAGGCTTAAACAAGGTGTGTAGCATCTCCACACTTGCTAGTGCAAGTGTGTTGACGAGCACTTGAAGCGACAACTGATAAGCATTGCACTGTCTGATAGGCGATCAGTTGCACTGTCTGCAGACAAAGACCTGAACGTGCTGCCGCAAGTCATCACAGTTCTATGCAAAGAGCCAGTCATGCTTTTTTTTTTTGCAAAATGGTTTTTGCACAATTTCGATATTAAATGGATGAAGGTTTGACAAAAGCACACATGTGGGTGCATATACACACACACGTCAGCTCATTTTAGCAGTTTTCTAGCGCTTGCATTCTCTGAGCCGCCGCGTATGGTGTTATATGCATAGATCTACTGCGTTAAACGTTTTCTGGTGCTTTTGCTGCATTTCAAGACGTGCCGCTTTGCAGAAAAAGAGAAGAGGTGAAGGCAAGTCACTAACATACTAACGGACAATTCTTTCACTGCAGGGTGGAGATGTGCCAAAAGCTTCTGGCCGCAAGAAGAAACCCCTTGTGTACCTCCAGCGCTGGATGCGCACAGATCGAGCCGTTGTCATGCAGCTGAGCTGCTCCATGCTTCAGGTGAGCTCAGCATGTTGTTCAGAAACACTCGTTTATACACACACTTGTGTGCTACATGCATAGAGCCCCCCTGTTTCTGAAGGGGGAAGGTGTAACTGTGATGCCTGCTTCTGCTCTTAGAATTTTCTTACTAGTGCAACACAGAAGCTCCTTTGATATGCCTATTTATATGCCTGTGCTTAGAGGTAAATAATAGTTGTGTACTTTGGCTTGACCCATGGGTTTTCTTATAATACTACGTAAGGGAAACTTGCCGTTGCTGTTTATGCAAGCTTCTTAATGGGTACTGTGACACCATGGGCATACCATGATGCCTTGAACTTGGCATGGCCACACATGTGGTCAAAACATTCGCTAATGAAACTTTTTTAGGAAATAGTACGCCTTGGATTTAGGTTTGCTCGCTTATAATACTGCTGAAGGAAATGGAAATTGATGATGAAAACCAGCGCACATTGAATGCAGACCTTGCTCTTTCTAAAAATTTTATGAGCTGCCAGTGCTACCATTTTACATTTCAGTCCCCATTGTAGGTACATTTGTTTTACTTTACAAATACTTGCATAATAATACAGTCGAACCCCGCTACAACGAACGTCGCTTCAACGAAATTTTCGCTTCAACGAAATATTTCCAATTCCCCGTCAGCTCGCTATACAAAGTAATGGAACAAATTTCTCATCACAACGAACCATTTTTGGGGCGCGTTTCCGCTTCAACGAAATTTTTGCTATGCGAAGCTCGATTTAAAAATATATCTTACAATAAAACAAGCATATCGCCGCCCATCTATGTACTTCCATAGGCCCACGCTGCTTTGTTTCGCTAAACATTCGCTGGACCAAACTAATCCACTCACTGAAACGCACATGATCACCGCCATAGCTTGGTGTTGATGACTATCGGGCTGGCTGCCTTGCGACAAGGCGCGGGGGCAAGCTCCCGTTTTCTTCCAATCCAATTCAGAGCCGCAACCAATCCGTTGCCAAAGGACGCAGCAGCCTGGCAACAGCAGCGCGTTTGCCCTAGTTTTTTTCACTCGTGCTTGTGCTGCTAGTGCGCTGTAATGAATGCGAGCATGGCGACTTCATCTAGAAAGCGGAAGTTCCTCTCGCTTGAAGAGAAGGCACGGATTATCAGCGCGGCATCCAGTGGCAGGAAAAAGGGAGATGTTGCAGCGGACTTCGGCATCTCACAGAGCACGCTGTCAACGATCTTGAAGTCGAAAGACGCGATAGCGCAAGCTCTTTCTTCGGGGACATCCGCGAAGCAGAAAAAGCTGACGCAAGCGGCTCATGAGGACCTTGAGAAGGCTCTGTACACGTGGTTCCTCGACGTGCGCGCAAAGAAGATGCCGGTCAGCGGAAACATGTTGCAGCAAAAGGCACTTGGCTATGCCTGTATGCTGGGCATCAATGATTTCAAAGCCAGCTCAGGGTGGCTGACCCGTTTTAAGGCCAGGCATGAAATCGTCGCTAAAGTGCTGTGTGGGGAGTCGGCCTCATCAGACGCCGACGCTGCATCTGCTTGGGCATCAGCTACTGTGCCGGAATTAATGGAGAAATATGCCACATCAGACATATACAATGCCGATGAAACGGGACTTTTCTTCGAGCTCCTCCCCTCCAAGACGCTTCACATGAAGGGCCAGCCATGCAGCGGAGGGAAGCATAGCAAAAAGCGTGTGACTGTGCTCCTGTGCTGCAACATGGACGGGTCTGACAAGCGCTGCCCACTGGTGATAGGCAAAAGTGCGAAGCCGCGGTGCTTCAAAGGTGGCAAGAGCCTGCCCGTCAAATATGTTGCCAATAAGAAGTCTTGGATGACACGGGCCGTTTTCAAAGAGTGGCTAACCGCTTTCGACCGTGACATGACGGCAAAGAAACGTAAGGTTTGTTTGCTCATCGACAATTGCTCAGCGCATAACGTTGAAGACGTTCAGCTTCAAAGCGTGGAAGTAAGATTCTTCCCGCCGAATTGCACGGCTTTAATCCAGCCGCTGGATCAAGGTATCATCAATAGCGTTAAAAGCGCTTATCGACAGCGACTGATTCAGCGGCTGGTGTTAAACATCGACACCGGTCGGGCAATCGAAGTGGATTTGTACATGGCTGTACAGATGGTCTCAGCAGCGTGGACGGCAACCAGTCGCAGTATCATCTACAACTGTTTTGTGCACGCCGGCTTTCACTCCGATGCTCAACTGGCAGCGAACTCCACGTCGGACGAGGAAGGCTGCAGTACAATTGCTCCACCCTCCACAGAGGCCAATGCGGCATGGGCAGCCCTTCAGGACTCCGGAGATGTGCCGGCCGATGTTCACATCGGCGACTACATCGCTGTTGACAGTGAAGTGCTAGCTCACGAGGAGCTGAGTGACGAAGCTATAATTGAGGGCGTTCGCCACAACGACGCATCATCGGATGATGACAGCGACGCGGAGGACTTAGCGCCACCACCTGCAATAAAAGTGATGGATGCTTTTGATGTGATCCGCAGATTTTTCGGTGCTCACGATGACGACGTCGCGATGCAACTGTTCACCGAGTGCGAAAGCCGCGCCACTGCACTCGTGGCAAAAAAAAAGAAGCAGAAGAAGCTGACCGACTTCTTTGGAAATAAATGATGTTTTGGGACTATGTGGTCCAACCTGACAGTGTTTTTGGCCTGTTTTCGCCTCAACGAAATTTCGCTTTAACGAAATTTTTCGCGCGCCCCGTCAGTTTCGTTGTAGCGAGGTTCAACTGTATACCAAAACGCCACCTTACGTGCGGCTTTAGTACATACTAAAGAGCTGCGACTAGGGGTGTGCGAATATTAATATTTTTAGACTAAATCATATTTGAATTGAATAGTGCCAGAAGCAAACCGAATCAAACATTGAATATCTTTAGAATAGTTTTCAATATTTAGCAGCCGTTTTCACAAGTGATATAAAAGGATGTTCACATCCTAGTATTCAAATTGTTAGCAAATATCTGTCATCACGTTGTACATTATGAAGTGTTGTTTATTAAAAAGCACTTATGGAGCATTAGGAACAAATAAGCAGTTTGTTCGCATACACGGGGCTCTTGAGAGAACGCACTCGATTTCTGTAAAGCTGGTCAAGTGTGGCTTATCAGCGCTAACTGCACTGCTGCTGTACTGCAGCGAGTTACATTACATTGTAGTCCCTCTAGTTGTGTCAGACCCTTCACGAAACTAACTGATGTATGCATGCGCCAGCCTCCTGCAAGTTCTGCACTGGTCTGTAAACTGATTCGCAGGTCAACTTCTTTGGGGATCACACTAAGCTGGTGCTGAGCGCCGAGCGACCGGAGCGTCCCCTGGTCCTGTACGTTGATGAGCGGCGGCACACGGCGGCCTACACACTGGCCGCCATCGCCCGCTTTGGCTGCGACGAGGCTCTCCAGGAGAGGCTACGCTTCGCTCTGGGTGCTCTGCAGGAGTTTGCCGAGCTGGAACAGCGCGACCCACGCCGAAATGCTTGATCCAATCAAAGTAATGACATGGGATAGTTAGTGGAATCGTTAACAAATTACCGGTGCACCACAATGAAAGCAGAAGAAAGCGGATGCATGTGTAAGTGCTGCATCTGCGTGTACCCTCTTCTGCCTTTGTTGCGGAGCGCTGTCAATTTGTCTTTGTCACCTGATCAGTAGCGTGCAGCAATTAGCAATTTGCAATTAGTCAGAAAGCAATTAGTCAGAAAGCGCTTCTGTTGGCTAGGTTTTTCCAAAACCAGCCCTCCTGCCCCCTTGTTTACCCCTTCCTGTAGCTGTATCGCCAGTCTGGTGCTTTCATGGTGGTTTTCGTTAACCACGTCAGGGTTGTAGAAAAGTTACCCAAAGCGACAAGTTTGTCGGTGGTGTATTCAGCCAGCACCTACTTCATTGACGGTGTCCCACATGCTGCAGATCAGTGCTGCCATTTCCAATGTGCCCGAAGCATTGGTTCCAGAAACAAGCTGTTGATATGGCATTGCAAGTGTTGCGTTGCTTCCACTTTTTATTCTTGACGTTGAAAAGAGTGCATGCTTGTAAATTTGTACTCATGGCAGCTTGAAGGATGCAACTTGTGAAAGACTTATGAAGGTGCCTTAACAGAAAGCACTTGTCTGTAGCTTTGCGCTTCAAAGCCAGCCCACGTTGCCCAAAGGCCACTCACTACCCAAGTTCATTGCATGCACACGCTAGTTCGCTCGCGCTATTGAGCTCAGGACAAGTCTTTAGTCAAAGCAGCAAGAGGGCCACCGATAGGTCGCCAGCTTTATGGCATCAGGGTCTTTTCTCGCATAATGGGCAGAAATGGCTCCAGAAGCAGCGTACTGAAGGTATGGTTCATTGTAACTGAGAAAAAAAAATACCAAAGGCACTCCATCTTGAGACTGCCAATGCAGGCTAGGCACAGTCCTTCCTTGCGGAGATGCATGTGGATTTGTGTGAGCCACTTCTCCACTCGATGCAGCTGAGGTCTACTGCTAAGCAGACTCTTTGTTTCAAGTACCAGTTCTTCGCTGGCTACGTTTGAACCCTGTCACATTCTTGCCTGTGTTGGCATTCGTCCCGTTATGTCACAAACTTCATCAGTGGGATGCAGTTTAGTTCTCATGTACGTGTAGCTTCTATAACATTTGTCAGACATACGAGAGAGCCTGTGGCTGGGATGATATGATTCTATTCCATTTCTTTTCATTTTCGCACGTAATCGGTTGTCTGAACAGTGCTCCACCAATTGTATCACCACAATCAGCTGGTCGTGAGAAGGGAATGATAATTAGAATCAGGGTGAAAGGTATCTTTATACAGAATACTTGCCCGCATCTGTATGGTAATCACTTCTTTAGGTAGTAGAGACAGGGCAAGGTAATAGAACTATGGAAGCAGGTACAGCTAGTGCGCTGACATGTGCTGCGAGTTTCTGTTAGACACCTGTGCTGGCCAACTCTGCTGTCTACCTTTTTTTGGGCCAAAGCAACTGTGCCTATTGCACTATCTGCACAGCTGCAGCTTCTTGTCAGTTATTGCAATGTGAAGTAAAGACCTCAAGACTGTCAACAACTTGCCTCTGTGTTGATTGTTTAGTTTTGAACATTCTATGCTACTTCCTTTTATACAATGCTATTCTGTCATAACTGCGAAGGAAGCATTCTTCAATGATATTAACAGCACATTTGAAATAGCAGTCGATGGGGGTTGCAACTGGTGACTGTGGTGTGCTGAGGCATCTGTTTGCAGTTATGAGGTCTTTGCAGGTAAAAGAAGCAGCAGCTAAGAAAGGAATATGTGAAATATGTTGTGCCATTGTAATGGATGTATGGTTTGTCATCACCTGTGGTCAAATTTTGCAAACTGTCTGTCGTAAACTGAGCAGCTGCTGTATATTTTTTTTTTTGTATGTGCATGCTGTTGTTTACAAATTGCATCTTAAAGTGCCAATTCAACGATTTCAATTTGCTTTGATATGTCGAGTTTGATATTTCGTGATGTGCAATATTTTTTTACCCGAAAAAATTTGGTGTGACAGCTCTATTACACTGACTAGGCACCTTCAGTTTGAAAGGCCATGAAGTTTTGCTTTGAAAAGGGAAGGGAAAAATGTGGACTACTTGGTAAAGTTCCCGTGCATGAATGGTTTGACTGTCTATGTGAGCATAATTCAATAGTGGTGAATGGAGGGGAATGATAATTTATTTACAGTGTTCTCAATAATGAGGGAACCATGTTGTCAATGCCATTTTGTTCTAGCAATGTAGGCAAGGTTTGGGAGCTTTAAAATGTGGCTTCAACCAAAGGGTAATCCACACAACTACATACAGAAGGAACCCCATTCAAGCTTGTCATATTTGCATTGTCTCAGCATGGCTGTCTAATGCTAGTGGAGCGGTTTTTACTGTACACTCATCTGCTTGAGTGCTGAAGTTCCCACGTATGCTGAGCACTTTGTAAATCCTCTCAATCTAGAGTGTTGTGACACTTGCAGATTGAAAAAAGAAGTTCTCACTGTTATCTAAAAAAATGTAATTTACTTTTCATATGACGTGGTTTTAGGTAGCATGACCTCGTCTTTATGTAACATATGCTCATCTGCCCAAGTGCTGAAGTTTCTATAAATGTCAAGCACTCTGGTAATGCTCTCAATCTAGGGTGTTTCAGCACTCATAGGTTGTAAAAAAAAAAAAAGTTCTGATTGTTATCTAAAAAGAAATGCAATTTAGTTTTCGTATGACGTGGTTTTACGTAGCATGGACTAGTAGCCCTAACAATACTTACTTTTTATACACTTTCTTTACACAATTTTTTGCACTAAAATTCACTAAAGAAAAAAAAAAGTCACTAGGAAAATGACCTACGCACATTGCTCATCAACATTACAGCATCCGCATAATTCAAGAGCACAATATTTCTGCTTGAGTGAACATTGCTGTTTACTTGTTATTTTACACAATCAAGATGTCAAACTTTCATTCCAATGACCTGCACTGTACATTGGGAGTTCACAGGTTAACAAGGTTCTGGTGGCACATCTTGTTTCAAAAGTGTGAGCAGAGATCGTCCCTATCAAAATAATTTTATATGCAGTCTTTTAACTTTGTATTGTCTGTGTTACGTTCGCACCAACGAAGCTAACTCCGTATCAGTCCCATGTAATCTTTTATGAGCATAGAAATTTTTTGCCTGAATGCATAAACATACTCTTGTTTTGCTGGGCTACAAAGGCTGAGCTGGTTTCAGCAACACAGGTGGTGACACCTGGTGGTGTTGTGTTGAAACCAAAATGTACTGAAACTTTTGTTGCCCATCACTTCTCATTGGGAAAAGGTACAAGTATTGAAAAGTTCATGTTGCTGTGGAAAGGCTCAAACCAGCAGTTGAAGGAACACTGTAGTCATAGGCAGGTTTCCATGGCAACAAGCATGTCAGATCGTCAACTATCTTGCTTTGTAACAGCTTCATAAAGTGAAATACTGCAACTAATAGTGAGAAACAGTTCATTACCGAACTTTGTTTTGCTTTGGATTGCACAAAGAAAAAAATGTGGTCTATACAGAACTAGCAGAACTGCGAGGTTGCATTTGAAGTATTTTGACAGGGATGACTCGTTTATGTAATGTTTCAGCACAAAAGTTGTTCGGCTCGTCATTCCCTAACATTTCTTCCTCGAAGGACAGGTGCAACATGTCTGAGAAAGGCCGCCGATCATGGTGCAGCCCGTTCTGGCCTAGTCATGTCATGGGCATGCCTGGCTGATGTGTTGCCAAAGAAGCCCTTCCTCTCCTCTCAGCGTTCGTTTTGTCCGTTTGCATTTGCACCTGCTGTTTTGACTGCCCAGAGGAACTTTGGGCATTGTTCCTACAAGCTTTCATCTCCTGTTTTGAGGGAGAAGGCAGCATCAACCCCAAAGGACATTGTCCAAAGAGCCACCAGTGGTTTGCCCCAGTCAGTTGGCTACACAAGTTGGTCTCTCCTCCAGTGTGTGTGCAAGGTCCAGCTAGTGAATCTTGTGTAAGATGGTGACAAGGATCTCGGGCATTGTTCCATATGGCTCCTTACTTTCTTGTACCACGTGGGACCAACAGGTGGAACCGACTCCAAAGAGCCTGTGCTTTGCCGTACGATTGGCTGGCTACTCATATGAGCACCTTTTTTCTGTACATAAATGTACCAGAATATCTGGCTTTGTTGCAAGCCAGGTGTAACAAAATAGGCAACTAGGGGGCGTTATTCTCGAGCAATCACTTTTGGGGACACTGTCACTTTTGTAAGAGTTTGTGTGACTTGGCACAGAACGCTGTGGGTCGTATACTTTGATAAGTCTGGTGCCAAATCACTTACCATTTTCTGAAAGTGATGATATTCCTGAAAGTGATCACACGAGAATACTAACCCTCATCAAGCAGTCCAGTACCCGCATCAGACGCGAAAACTTTCATTGACCATTATAGCCATCCATGACTGTTGAAATCCACGAACCTCATCAGATCTATTGTGCAAACTAGTATGATAATACCAATGGAACTTGCAAATTTCAGGTCATTGAAGGCACTCAATCATTGGAGAAACCCACGGCTGACGCAAGATAGTTTGACACCGCAATGGGCATATACAGGTTTTGCGTAGGTCTCCACGATGGCAGTCAAACTTGTCGCAAGCACATGCTTTGTTGCACGCGCATGCATTTTTTTTTTCTTCTGCTTTCTTGTGCATGTTGGCTGCGGTCAAGGAAGGGCATTATGATAACCCAGCACCAAGTCTCGACCTTGGGTCACCTTGTTGTGCACGACTGGGATGGCTTGTGTTAGACCTAGTTGTTGCAACATACTTACGTAGTACATACTCAGAGATGTTTGCATCTACACTCCTGTTTGCATCCAATTTTGCGTCTGGATACAGTTTACGATCATTTATGCTAAGTAGCCTAATACATTTCAGAGGCCACTGCCATTTTGTTTCTTTTTAACCTCTTTTGTTTGCTAGGTGTTGCCATTTTATTGAGACCGTCCCCCAGTTGGCATTCTAAATTTTTGTCTCTTCGGTCTCTCATTCCACCTTTTTTCTTCATGCATCCACACTCTGTAGTCCTCGCCAAGTTCCTGCACTTTTTGCAGAAACTGTTTATGATGGACAAAATAATTATTGGTGACTTCATCTTCACTCGCCAGCAAGCTAGCTGGTGTTGTCTGCATTGCAAACTGCGGAAGGTCTTCCACCTCTTTTCTACTGGAGATTCCGGCTCCAGGTCAACCTTTTGTATTACTAGCGTGACGTTTTTATTTTGCATGTGTTTGTATCTGTCATGAACTCTTCTTCTGTTTTGTTTCTGATGTGTCACTACATACAATAAAGCCAGTCTATTTTTCACACAAGTGTGAGGTGTTTTATGTCGAACTTCGAAGCTGTGTTATGCCAGCTGTATTGAATTACAGCTAACAGTGCACATCAGAGATTGCTGGCAACAGCAGTTTTCTTAATGAAAGCTGCCCTACAAAACAAAGGGGATTACGAGCAGAAAACTGTGCTGAGTGACAGGACGAAGACACAGACCGCAGCGCTGTGGTTTGTCCTCTTTGTCCCGTCGCCTGGTGATGTTTTCTGCTCGTAATTGTTAACCAACCAGCCCATATGTGTACTCTTCTGCAATTCAAAGGGACATTGCAGATAAAAATAGAGTTGCGCTGTATAAGTAAATTGCCTTTTCCACAACGTACCAAAAAAGCCACTGTGCCACGAGAAGCTTCTTAAAGCCAGAAAAGATGCAAAATCGAAATAATGGTGTTGGAGCCACCTTTAAGTTCTTGCGTATGGTCTATTCTGCAAGTCTGGAGCTTAATTTCTATCGTTACGCGAGTATATCGGTGAGTATATAGTTTTTGGCAATTTTGGTTGTGTGTTTTGGGAAACCACTCAACGTTCTTGAAGATGGCAGTTGATGGCAGCTCTCATTAAAGAATAAAGGTAAACAAATTTAATTTTTAGCTTCCTTGTAATTTGTGCTCTGTGTGGAGCAATGAAAGCTCATAACATATGGTACGTAAAACCCCAGAATTGAACTTTCACAAGAAACGATTCCTCTTCCACTTTCAGGGGGCACAGAAAATGCTAAGGGTTTTGATAAACCATAAATATGTTAAAAAATGGGACATTAAACTCTGTACAATACATAAATTTAATCCTGCTAGTTTTAGTTCATGAAAATAGATGTTGGAGCGCTGCTCTTGGGCACCCCTTCCTGCGACGAGTGTCGGCGTCCTCTTAAGTGAGCAAATGAGTGCAGCAAAGGATGAAAGAGCAATGCGGAGCACAGATGAATCGCAGCGATAGCATAGAGTGTGCAAAATGGAAAATGGAGGAGGGTATGGCGAGAAAGTGAGAAGGAAAGCGTAGTGCCGCACAAGACGGGCTTTACGGTGACGATGGCGATGATATGGCGCCGAAGCAGTCGATGTCGTCTGTTGACCGATGACGCCACCGATACCATGTATGGAAACAAAGCACTGCATGAGCTTAGGTCTGTCTGCGTCTGCTGCTGTGAATCGCGCCCACGCATCACCCGCACGCTGCCTCTCGCAATCTCCCGATCGATTAGTCAGGCAGTCGCACCACACTTCGCTCTGTTTGCAGGGTGCCGTACTAGACAAATTGTCCGTGCCAGCCAATACGTCACAAAATTAAAACATGCATACAGCTGCACTCAAATTTCGCATTAGGGAGTATTGTAATCGTCGGTAAATTTTTTCTGAGGTGCATTTCCCCATAACACTATTGTTAACCCTGTAGTGCCTGAACACAGTTCCTTAAGAAAAATTGGGACTTGTTCAAAATGATTTCTTGTCACAAAGAGTACATTTCTGCAAAACAAAACAATGAATTCGTATATGAGTAAGAAAACCTAATTAGTATAATAATTACAAAGTAGGTGTCTGAACTATCGAACTTCACTCCAGAATATTGAATTTCGGGTTATCAAACTCGCAGTGGCACAATTGATACACTGGTTAAAATAGTGAGGAGTAGCAGGCTTACAGATATGCTCTGTAGGCTAACCTCTACTCCTTTCTCTATTAAAATCTACTCTGACAATGTCAAGAATACTATTTGCATTAAATTTTCACTGCTACATAGCATTAGGTTGGGAACATCAGATATCGGTCCATATGAGCTACAAATTTGTGTGCTGGATGGAATTCAGTTCCCTTTCACTATAGCAGCAATCATTTTTTCAGTATTGTTGGCTAAGGGATGAGGCATTGCAAGAGCAAAGTTTGACATTCAGAACTTGGTCCACAGATGTCAATATCGGCATGTGTTCCAAGCTTCAAGATAACTTATGGGAGCATTATAACAATATGCAACCTTTCTACTAGAGTAGCTCCTAGGGACGCTTATAGGATTACAAGTGCTTAAAGGTTTGTCAAAGAGCAACAATATACTTTATAATAATTATGACCCTTTCCGTTCATAAACCCAACTGTTGGCAATTTCAAAAGTAATTTGCCTTCTGCCCCATGTTTTTTTCATTGTGTACCTGTAAAGTAAAATATCGCTACATGCTATCCATGTTACCATTCTGGTCCTGCACGTTATGTAACCATCTATTTGTGGGCCAACCGGTTGATTTCACATAGTGTGGATATGCCACCCTCTGCCTCCTAGACTACCTTATGCCACCTTCCTATTCCCTAACCTTGGGTGGCTGACTAGAGCTACCACACTCCAGGAGCAAGAGTACCTGGCAGCGTACATCTTGTCCGTTGTCGAGTATGTATGCCTACGGAGGCTGCCTGCTCATCAATCCGCTGAGTGACAATCAAGTTCCACCTCTCTCTCAGAGACTATGTATTTTGCGTGCTGTTTTCAATTAAAGCTTCATACCATGATCGCTAGGCTGCCTAGGCATTAAAGCAGATGGAAAAGTGAAACATGAAAATTTGAGGCCAGCAGTGGCACGGACATACTCTCGCTATAATACAGTACATAGATAACTAATATAAGGCAAATCAGTTCTGTGGAATATCACAAGGTGGAGGAAGGTTCATGAAAGAAAAAATTGACATCCATTCGTATGTAGGAAGGAAACCCACACGGGTTTCTCCGAAACAAAGCTTTGTAGTTGAAGAAAAATTCACCCTGGTCTGGGATTCAAACCTGGGACCAACGCATTTCCAGGGTGGTCGCTATATTCACCGTCCTTGCATTTCGAATTGTCCATTCGCCACCGCGTTGCAACCTGCTAGCCTCCCGGTCAGCTCAAGTGGTAGAGCCGACTACCCTGGAAAGGCACTGGCCCCAGGTTCAACACCCCAACCAGGACGAATTTTTTCAACTACGAAGCTTTGTTTCCGAGAAACACGTCTGGGTTTCCTTTGTAGCTTTGTGCTACATACGGTGGACATCAATTTTTCCTTTCAATAACCTATATGGTGTCACTGCCCATTCTCTCTCTACGAATGAATTCCACAGTTCTGCATAACATATCGACACCACTCCTACTGTAATGTATACTTCTCAATTTAGACTCTAAAAAGAGTTTACAGCCTTTGCAGCATCTTATCTCCAAAAGGTGCAAACTTTTCAAGAGTGTAGATGTCGTGCTCAAAATAAATTACAGCAGAATTTGTCTCATGACGACTGCCGACGGGCCTGCAAATAGCATTCAAGCAATGCAGCGAGACTGTTTTCCTGGTCACATTTATTAAGGCACATGTAGTGGTAATTCTGAGATACTTTTGTTGCTTTAACTAAATGTGGCATGCTCCAATATCATCTAACTTTGCTCTGGCAGTCGCTTGCCAAGGTTGCCCAGGAGCATGGCAGCACGACACCGACACACTGACGATAAGATTATAAAGAAGGAATGATATCGATGGAGCAACAAAGGCGGTGTAATGGCAAAGGCATGACTACTACGAGATGTCGATTCTTAAATTATGATTGGGTGAAACGACAACAGCATGATGACTAGGACGTGAGGAAAATGAGATGACTGTATGACGACGATGGTATGACAACGAATGCATGATAGCATCTGTTTGACGACGACACGATGGGGACGAGGACAGAACTACGGCATCATAATCTAGATTGACTGACGACAGCATGATTATGTCAGAATGATGAACAAGGAGCGACGTTGATGGATCGACAAATGTGTTAGGACGACAGTGCGATGACATTACCGAAGTGATAAATATGGTGAAACGACAACATGACAATGATGGCTTGACAACGTCTGTATCATGAAACCTATACGATGATAATGGCTTGGCGAGAGTTGGATGACGAAGCTGGTGTGATGGCATGACCACGGTCGTACAAAGGATCGCAGGGACAGCATGATAGGGGTAGCATAGTCACAAAAGAATAGTGGCAGTACGACTGCAATCAAGTGGCATACAAAGACTGACGTCACTGCAACAATGACAATGAGACGAAGTTGCCGAGTGGCGATGGTAAAATGACAGCGTGACGATGTTGGTACAATAATCGTACACAGCATCACGATGGCGGTGCGACAAGAAATGCATGACTGTGTAATGATGATAGCATGGCAAGAGTAGGATGACGAAGCTGGAAACACGACGATACGACAACCATGACAGCATCACTATCACGAATCCATACCTAGTGGCCCAAGCTGGGTTGCGGTTGAAGGCATGACGAAAGCAAGTTCACGAATGTGGAATGATAAACAATGAAACCACCACAATGCCATCCCTACAACGAGCATACCCAGTGGGTCAAGCAAGTATACAACTTGGGTCACTAGGCCAGTGTAGGAGGCTAGATAGATGAGCTCAAAACGGCTGAAGTAGGCAAAGAATACTATTTACATTAAAGATATGGTGCCATTTCAAGGGTGACATTTTATCTACTCTGTCAGCAGCCATAGAGCTCCTTACTAAATACACTGGCGCTGCCATTTGTCGGGTACCACAGGAACGATGGGTAGCACATGACTGTTTAATCTTTGCACTTGTGGCTTTAGAAGTCGTAGCGAGAGCTTTTGCGCTTTATTTTTCTACATATTCAAGCACAGTTGTCTAAACATAGCAAGACAACAATATCTGCGTGCATATATAATTACGAGTGATTCAATTTAGAGTTTTGTAATTTGTAAAGTTTGTAATTGTAATTGTAAATTTGTAATTGTAATTTGTTTTGTTTTGTAATTTGTAAAGTAAAGGTCGTTTGAAGCCAGGGCAGTTCAGGCTGAACAGCATACTTTCAGCTCCCGTAAACACTAGCACCCTCTAGTGACTCTTTGTAGGACTATGCCAAGATCAACAATTGACGAGCTCCTAACAGCAGGAACACCCGTCCATCAGCTATGTCATACATTTTGCTGGACACAGCATAGTGCTATGTGCCTCCTGCTTCGATGGTTCAAAACAGCAACTGGTACAATTAATTGTTGCGGTGGACATTATATCATATGCAGGACTAAGAGCAGACAAGACTGCATCTGTGGACTAACAAGTCACATTCTCGGTAACTCTGCAATAGATTACTTATTTGTAGCTGAACAGGCTGTCCGAGCAAGCACAGTGGTCGCCAAAGGCAAGGCTACTGTGAGCCCTCGTAGTTATGGATGAAATAGCTTTGGAAACGGTAGTGCCCAAGCTCACAGCAGCAGTACTGCCAAAGCAGAATGCGAGAAAACCACATTATGAGGTCCATCAAGATGCATAAAGTGAGCTTTTTGTGTGCCTTGCAGACTCTGACATTAGTTCTAACAGAATACTTGAAACGGGATGTACACAACTTCACAGCAGCTGACGTACAGCAGTGCAGGGCACCCTCGGTGTTCCCTTCAGGGAGCTGCCGACAGCATGCACACCTGCCAGACACGTCAGTAGAAAGAACATTCTTGGCACTCACTACGGAAACATGACCATGTGCACACATGGCAGTTTTATTTCCTAGGAAAAAAAAAAAAAGAGACTTGTGCCTGGTTTTAGCCCCCAGGCTATCCACACTTTTTCTTCCGACAGGAATAACTACAAAACACACTGCCACGCTAAAAAAAGCAGTCCCGACGAGTGTTTGCACAGACTCCCTTTGCACCTTGCAACCAAGCACACATGCCGGCAAGGTCAAGAGCCAATCGCGAGGCACTTGTTCCCCTGGCGTTTTTGATGGTGTGATGCTGGCAACGCACGGCTTTCTTGATGGTCGAAGCTGGCAGCGGGGCCCCAACAGGCAAACGGCCCCCACCGGCCCGACACGAAAGGTCTCCCCAACATACACGACACACACGTCCCCCTTCCCCCAAACGCTCTCTCCTCCCTGGGACCAGAAGAGGCCACAGGGCCAACGCACAAACCCCGATGGCACTGCTGCTTAATGGCACTTGGCAACCACATACAACCTGTGCACAATATTTTTTTTTCTTCTTTCTACACCAAAACATATGCCTGAGGGAAAACTGAAAGCAGTGGCAGGCACTAAATTTCACAAAGCATGACGATGATGAGTCAACACACCTGCTTAGGAGAGGGCTTAACACAGCAGCAGCAGGCCATGCATGCACACACAAAAAAAAAGCGTGAACCAACGACTCTCCGCTGGCAAGTTTTATATACCCAATATATTAATGGAATTGTTGTGACATTGAATAACTTCTTCCTTTTACATTTAACAGTAACTTAGTCTATATCCCAGAGAGGGCACCACAAATAATAATAATAATAATAAAAAAATGGAAAGCAGCTTTATGCAAACCCTCCCCTTTACTCCCACGCCTCCGGGTGGTGGCGGCAGAAGCACATGTCCACGTGCACAGTTCATGACTAAAAAAAAGGGGGAGGGGGAGGCAATGCACGCGCACCATGCACGCACCCACCACGTAGATCACAGGCCAAAAAGAATGTGCCTCCCCATATTTGCTCCCCCCGTTACGTGACGACCCCTGGGTCACCAGTCTATATTTACATAAGGCAACATGTGAAGAAGGTCCCCCCCATAAGAGCGCCCCGTGGTCACTTCGTGCCAACCCCGCCACTGGCTCTCGTGGTCGTACACTCCATTGACAAACTCCCACTGCTGTGTCGCAAAGCGTTCCTCAACCTCGGGCGTCACTTCGAGTGGTACTACAGGGACTTCCTCCTCTTCGAGCTCAACTTCTGGCCCGATCTCGGGCAGGGCACTCAAGATGGCCGCCACCTCGCCTGGCGCTCCACCCTTGGCAGTGGTGGTGGTAGTCGTGGGTGAGGAAGAGGATGGTCCGTTGGGGACCGATGACTTTAGGAAGCGGTCCATCAACTCTGACTTGGTGCGGCTCGTTTCGTCGTCCGTGCCCAGGAGGCTGTAGTTTCCGGACCGCTTCGGCCGCGAGGATGCGGGCGGAGGTGTGGCTGATGCGGCTGCAGCTGCAACTGCGGCAGCCGCAGCTGTGTTGCCATCCAGGCTGAGCCCACTCTTGGCTTTCAGGTCAGCTATGAGCTGCTGCGTAGTCTTGACCTTGGGCAGCCGCGGAGATGTGGTGCTGGTGGTGGTGGTAGCGACGCGGCTGCGCACGCTTTCGAAGGCAGAGTTGCCACTTGGGATGGGGTCCCACGGATGCACACCGTTGGGCGGAGACCAGGCTGCTTTCTTTGCGCTATCTGCTGGAAAAAACAATGCCAATTCTCAAGTCAGTAACAAATGTGGCTAGAGCCCTGACAACACGCATGCCCCCTGGGAACGCTCAGCTGTGCAACACAGACACATTGGTAAAATGCCACATTTTGCAGCCTCCATATGGGGAGTACAGTTCAGTAACCTTGTTTTCAGACTCACTCTAACCTGGCAGGCTCAGCATGTATCTAGCATTACACATATTCTAAGGTTGTACTGCTGCCATCGTGCAAGTGACGGTCTACACCTGAGGACTGGCACTGGTTGCAGTCTTTTTCAAAAATATTACTCACACATTGTGCTTCAAAGGAAGAGCAAACAGCCAATAATTGGCACCAAAGTTCCACAACAGATACATGAAGCTTTAGATTTGATCTTTGTAGACTATGCGTTAGGTACGTGCAAACCAATATGTAGTTTTTATATTGAGAAAAAATTGACCCCAGCAGACTTAAAACTGGGTGTGGAGTGTACTAAGAAAAAAGTCATTGTAGTACTCTGCAATAGTCACTCTGAGTGCATATGTTCAGCAGGTGAATGTAGTCTTGCCGGCACCTTTTCTATCTGAACAGTACTTTCTGAGAGCTGATTATATGCTAATATCAGAACACAGGAAAGTGAAATTCAGAATTAAAAGGGATAAGAAAAAAGGACCATGGATCACATGGTTAAATAAGCAGGGTCAACCCAACTATCTCTCCAAGTCTGTTTATTAGTGGACTTATCCTAAACATGTAAGGCATGCTCCAGTTTGTTTTCTTAAACAGATGCAGGCTGAAAAGTGAGCACGACCGACTTCGAAAAGGCAGACAGACTAAACGAGCATGTAGCAGGAAGATTGTTTGCAAGAAAATAAATTACACCTGAAACATGTCCAATCTGTCAGAAGCAGCACATCCAGTAGTAGTGCCAGTTGCATGCAAAAATGTTAAGCTAAGATGGAAAAGCACAACTTTGAAAACACTGAACAATGCATCATAGAGTATCATAAGAAGAGCATCATAGTAAGAGTATTCTCAGCTTTAGCGCTGCATTAAAACTAGTGTTTTTACAAGAGTTTAAAGTATGAAATTTCAATGTCTTAATTTTTCCCACAGAGACTGCGAGAACAACGCAAAGCACACTACAATCAGCTGCAGTGTCAACTTTAAACCAGGCTTCAACAGTTCCTCAGTAAAAGTACTATGGACCAGTTTAGTCATTACAAAATGTCGCGCAAACTGGTTTCTCTTTGTGCAAAATTGCACAGAGATACCAGAAAATCTATTCTGCATAAGAGCAGTGCAAGCTCGCTCCCCACATTGCAAGTATTGCATGCAGGCACTTCAATGTACTGTAACAAAATGCTCAGAGCGCTGCTTTGTTCTATCAGAAGCCAGATACAAAACAAGTGCTCAGAATCCTCGTTTCAACTAGCTGCTTACCGTGAAGACCTCGGAGCAGCACAAGAACAATTGCGGCAGACACCATGGAAGATTACTATCAGAGTTGGCGATACAGTTTTCTTATATAACTTGCTCCATATCCCCATGCCGTCCGTGAATCGCGACACTTTATGAACACATCAGCAGACACACAAAGTTCGCTGCTGCCAAATGATACTATGGCACAGTATATCTTGTAATCACAGCACCCCATTTCAAACTGTACCAAGCCCCACTACCCCTAGTACCCCTGTCTTGCAAAGTCTTGTGGGCTCTGGCCTTTGTAGTTAAGACTGCAGTTTATCTCTCGACTCTTCCACACACCTCCTCGTTTGTGCTACCCTCTCCAGTTTTCATTGTAAGAGAACGGCCATCGTCCACTCAAACTGGACAAAGTTGCTAAAGGAATCTATCACATTAATATAAACAGGCTGATTGGCCAATAAATGGTATGTGTTGTTTGATTGTCTTTTTGTGCCCCTTAGTATTCTTACATAGCGAGGGCCTCCACATTGGCAGCCTAGATTTCACAAGGTAGCATACGAGGTGTTGATTGGCTAGTTGCTTTCTTCTTAGTTCAGATGCTATACGATGCATGCAGTCGCAAGGACGTTCCACTCTCGCTGCCATGGCTGCAGGTGGTGCTGGCTAACACTCGCAGGACTAATCTTGTAAATGTAAACAAATACCCAAGAAAGACTGATATGATGACGGCCAGCCACTGTAGCTTAATTGTAAAACACCATGCATAATGCGGAAGGTTAAGCTTTGGCTCCCAACTGCAGCAAGATTTTTTTTTGTCCACTTTCATTTCCCTTTTAATGACTATTTCTACATTTCAACCGAAAATAACAGTTAACTTTCCCTATGCTTTCCCTGGCTCAATTGCCATCAATCCAAGGCAACGCTTTCATCCAATTCATTGGGATTACTGGCAGTCATTATGTAGCAGTGAGGAAAAAAAGTATTCCACAGAGTCTGTCCCCAAACAGGGCACTTCAAGCAGCAATGTGGTTCAGGACATGGGACAGTGCTCCCTTACCTGGTCCATCCGTGGAGGCGGCAGATTTCCTGAGACGTTTGTTGGCTACATTGTTCTTGGCGACAGGTTCCAAGGGTGGTGGGCTGCGTGGGTGCGGGTGGGCAAGCGGTGAGCCCGGGGAGCACGGCGCCGATGGGCAGCACGCAGGACTGACTGGCTTGAAGCCACCGTTGCGCCGAGGTCCTAGGCCAGGGCCGGCGCCTGCCGTGGTCACGGCTGCAGCGGCCGCCAGGAGCGAAGGTGGCACGGGGCTGTTGGAGACACTTGAACAGCTTGGACTACGACGCGGGCCCGACAGTAGGCCGGGTCCCGGTCCGGGCCCAATGCCCGGACCGGGACCCGGCCCCACAACCACAACCGGCGGGCCTCCACCATTAGGAGTCTGCTGCTGTGGGTCACAGGGCAGCAGGCGTCGCCAGCTTTTCACCAGCTCCTTTGCCCGCCGGGCCAGGGAGTCATTGCTTGTGCGCTTGCGCAGCTCATTGATGTACTTCCCAAGGCGTGTGCGTTCCAGCGTGTCCTTGGTAATGGGCGTACGCTCCAACAAGCCAATGACCTCGATGACAGCAGCCATGTCGACCACCTGCAGCAGACGTGAGCAATGGTTAAAAAATAAATTCAAATTCTGGGGTGTTATGTGCCAAAATTGGGGTATGATTATGAGGCACAACATCCTGGTTCTTTAACGCATGGGCGATACATGGTACATGAGAGTCTTTGCATTTTGCCTCCCACTGGAATGCGGCTGCCATGGCCAATAATTAGGAGAATAAGGTCAACCTGAAGCCATGAAAGCAGTCCCAATTCACAGCCAAGATCATGGGCCAATTTTATAGCTGGCTTCACTTCTTGAAGACAGGGTTATGAAATTACTGTGCCCGCGGCTGGAGCACACAGCAACAATTATTAGTGATGGTGACTGAGCCACTCATGAACATAGTCAGAATCTTACCGAAAGATACCTGCACTGCAGCCTGCTTACTGCAGTTTCATGCAGGTCCATCTGAATGATTAAACCCTCAATGTGCTTCGTCATCAGTGCCACCTACATTATGAGAATTACGCGTCTGCACTAAACCAGCGTGCGCCTCAGGCAAGAGACAACTGTCTCTCACAGTAACTTTTAGCATCCTAATGATAAGTGGCAAGGCTTCACTTAAAGTGATTCTGGCAGCCTGGTATTTTATCTACGTATAGCTGTGTTGTACAGGTGTCAAGTGCACATATTTGATAGCGATCACTCCTGATCAGGTTCAGTCCCAATAAAAGGTGCCTTATGTGAAACCTCACAAGAAGCCAACAAACACTGACACCAAGGAGAACATAGGGGAAATTACTTGTGCTTAATATATGAAATAAACGTTAAATTAATGGAAACGAAAATGGATGGAAAAACAACTTGCCACAGGTGGGGAACGATCCCACAACTTTCGCATTGTGGGTGGTAGCGCTGGCTAACACTCCCCTTGTTCTACTAGGAAACATGAATACCCAAGAAAGTGTATGGGGAAACGGTGCCGCGGTAGCTGAATTCGTAGAGCACCATCATCAGCCTGGCTACGGCCACTGCAAGGCAAAGGCCTCTCCCATACTTCAACTACCCCGGTCATGTGCTAATTGTGGCCATGTTGTCCCTGCAAACTTCTTAATCTCATCCATCCATCTAACTTTCTGCCGCACCCTGCTATACTGCTCCCGCGTACCGTAGGACACGGTTATTCGGTGGGCGCCACCCGTAAATAACACTTAGTGAGAGAGAGTTTTCTTAAGTAACCACCTCCCAAAGCACGCCTAATGCATTCTTTAACAGCAATCGGGTCCCGTTCATCGTATATACCACCACCACCATCATCATCCTGGTTATGCACACTGCAGGGCAAAGGCCTCTCACATACTTCTCCAACTACCCGCTCACATACTAATTGTGGCCATGTTGTCCCTGCAAACTTCTTAATCTCATTCGCCCACCTAACTTTCTGCTGCCTGCTGCTACGCTTCCCTTCTCTTGGAATCCAGTCCGTAACCCTTAATGACCACCGGTTATCTTCCCTCCTCATTACATGGCCTGTTCATGCCCATTTCTTTTTCTTGATTTCGACCAAGATGTCATTAACTCGCATTTGTTCCCTCACCAAATCTGCTCTTTTCTTATCCCTTAACGTTACACCCATCAGTCTTCTTTCCGTAGTTTGTTGCATCGTCATCAATTTAAGCAGAACCCTTTTCGTAAGCGTCCAGGTTTTCGCACTGTAGGTGCGTACTGGTAAGACACAGCTGTTATACAGTTTTTTCTTTAGGGATAATGGCAACTTGCTGTTCATGATCTGAGAATACCTGCCAAACGCACCCCAGCCCATTCTTATTCTTCTGATTATTTCAGCCTCATGATCCGGATCCACGGTCTTTAGCTGCCCTAAGTAGATGTATTTCCAGTGCCTCATTACCTATCGTAAACTGCTGTTCTCTTCCGAGACTGTTAATCATTACTTTAGTTTTCTGCAGATTAATCTTTAGAGCCACCCTTCTGCTTTGCCTATCCAGGTCAGCGAGCATGCAGTTAGTTTTTTTAATCCACTTTCATTTCCATTAATTTATCGTTTATTTACTTCATTTATTAGGCACAAGTAATTTCCTTTGTGTTGTCTTTGCTTTCAGTGTTTGCTGGCTTCTTACGATATGAATAATAAAAATCGTGCCCCTTGGTTAATCCCCTTTCTTCTCGTCTATGTGACATCTGTATTAGATACTGCAGAATGCACTAGAAGGCTAGACAAATAAATCTCGGAGCTGGGTGCACAAGAGTACGTTGCCTGGATGATATAAAAGATGCATTTTCATGGGCCCTGAGAAAACGTGCTGACTAACCACTAACCAGACTTACATATTTTCATGCACAACTGACAGCAATTCAATAAAAAAGCCAACATTTGGAGGACCATTTCCTTGCCTTCCAAAGGAAGTGAAGACTAGAAGTGGATAGGCTCGACAAGGTCTTAGCTCCCTTCGCTAACCAAATGTCACTAATCTTACGACTCCATGCTCATCTACAAGAGACCGCTTGGTGGAGATGCGCCCGCAGTGACACCCTCCGACACTTGAGTTTACCCAAAGTGCAGATAACTATTACTGCAGTTATAAACTGTATGCGCTCATCTGCTGCCATAAACTTGCTTGCAGCACCATAACCAGCATGTTTTTTTTTTCCATTGGAGAGAGTAATTCAATGCAAGAAGAGCTGCAGGACAGTTAATCATGCTGTCGCAATACATCAGTGCTGGCTACTCATGCACCTTATGCCCCATTGTGCCAAGGCATGTTGCTATTCTGACATATACGAATGCTAGGCATTTCATCGTCAGCCTGTTTTGTGTGGACAATAGGCTAAAGGCCTCTCCCAGAAATGTTCAATTACCCCTCTTTTGAGCCAACCGACTCCAACCCGTGCCCACAGGCTTCCCAATCTCATCAAAACACCAAAACATCTACGCTCCTCAAACGCACGTTACTTCCCTCAGCGACAGCAACTACAATGTGCCAAATCTCTCCAACACCTGCAGTCACAGCAACAGAAATGAGGCCAGAAACCATCTCAGTATGACTGTTCACATTAGTGGTACTGCCACAAGGCTCCTATTGTGCTTCCTTCTGGACCTGCTGTGCAATCTAGTGCTGCCACCCACCACAAGGTCCGCTTGTGTCACATGCCTGAATTTCTATTCAGAGAAGATTATGCATGCATGCATGTATGTATGTCTATGTATACAAGAGAGCATGTATGACGTAGGCTCAAAATTCTAAAGGATTTCCTTTTCTGACTGAAGTGCGGCAGATAACCAGTGACAAAAGCTGGTGTCACAGCGGTTCACTGAAGAGCGGCTAATACCCAGTGTCACATACCTAGTGTCCCAAGTTGGTGAGAAAGAGGTTTGTTGAAGACTGCACATACACAGTGACCCAAGTTGGACCGATGGTTGGTTTCGAACCGTTTCCACAGCACAGCAGCCAGATGCTCTACCCATTAGACCATGGGTACTTAGACCAGTGGAGTGAAAGAGGCTAGGTACAGACATACCAAAACATGCACGAAATTCCCAAAGAATGCTAATTGCACTAATCATGAGAAGTGTCCTGGAACTACTGACAAGAGAGCAGTGAAATAAGATTGAAACAGAAATGATGCGATCCTCAGGAAAAGCAACAGTACAGCCCTGAGGATGTTCTCAAGGTTGGAAGCCGCAGGAGCAATCGGCAAACGACGAGGCAAAGAGGAGAAAGAGCAGCCCATGTATATACAAGGACGCAGAAGAGGCAGGTAAGAGGGCACGCTGAGGATGTTTATAGCAGGTGGCAGTAAAGTACTTTGGGCAAAAGTGATTATCTGAAGAATGCTGCATATCATGTGCATTGCCTGTGCTGGGCTGCAGAAAAACAGATGCCAGGTAAGATGGGCAACCTGAACGCTATGGCTGAGCAAACAACCAAATGTATCAGCTATATGCTATATTCTAATTTCACTGTGGAGCTGCATGCAATATCAAGAATACCGATATGTTTAGTAAAAACCGTCTAGCCAAGTCTCAAACAGATGTTTCTCCGTACATTGGATCAACTAACCCCACCGTTATCATAAGGCTACAATCAATTATGCAACTTGCCGAGCTCTGAAGTGCTGCATTGTAATGTCTTGCTATTCTATCAGCACCAGGGGCAGCCATGACCCTCAATACAGGTTTATAAGCTAGAAATCCACAGACCATGAGATCATAGTTCCAATCACTCCAACCATCCACTTGAAACATTTCTGCTGTAACTGAAGCGTCATTTCTACTGCAACGGATGACTCTATGAAAAGCGCCGTCTTTTGCATGCATCAATTTAACAAGTAATCAAAACAAACCAGCAGCAAACAACACACACAAAGGACAAAGTGAACGTAACGGCCAGGAAATTCTCTGGATACAGATTGTTGTGAGCACCACACACCATTTACAACATATCCAACACACACAAAAATTGCGCTACTTTCAAGCAATGGAAGGTACATAAATCACTGCACAGAGGAAAAGTAAACAGCTCGAGTATTGCCTCCTTAAGCAGAAGGCCCATTTAATAAACTTCAGCAGATAAACCCTGCAGACACTTTCTGCTTTTCTCACATTTTAGTGCTTCAAAGAAAGCGTAACATCTATTCTTCTGACAAGCAAGTTAGTTGCCCCCATTTGCTGCACCATGTTTTTTTTTTAAGGTTTAATGTGACAGATGTTTGAGCACATGCTGTTTTGTAACCAGGGTACAGAAAAGGTACTGTTGCTCTTAGGTAAACAAATGCAGTTGGCAAGGCTTAGTGGGAGCTTAATAACAATCAGTCCTTAAGGTCATTGCTGTATGTCCTATGTCATTGCCCTATGTGCATTAAGAAAAAAGATTAGCTACAGTAAGGATGAGAACCTCTTCCAAGGTGGAACCTTTCACAACCAGGCAGGCAATGACCTCTTTCAGAGAATCCGAGCCATAGCAAGATAATCTAAAGCGTGTTGTTCGAATAATGAACCTTACACAATTTGGAAACATGGGCTATGCTCATTCATGGGTTGTGCAATATCATGTTGCAGTGGTGACAGTTGCCACAGAAAGTGGGGCGATTCTGCAGCCCCACGCTTTATATGGTCTAAGTTTAAAATTTTACTACAGCTCGTTGATACGTTATGTAACTGGGTAGCTTTTACTATTCGCTTAAATCAGTAAGTTGTTTCCACAATATAGCATTATCAAACACTTCGAGCGCTGCAGGTAATGTGGCATCGAAACCGAATTAGATGGCACTATCGAGGGCATTCACATCACGCTACCGGATACATTGAAAAGAAAGAAAAAATAAGCGAAATGATTTACTTAGTGTTAACATTTATGGACAAGCTTTGCGCATACTCCGGTGCAAACATTTGTCCGCAGTGCCTGTGCACAAAACGTCGCACGCTGCAAATGTGCTGCGTGTTCAAACGCAAGCGGCAGTGGCGGACGCTTCGGCGCGCAATTTATGCAGAACATGCAGCTTGCGCCGACGTCGCCCAAAGAGAGACGCAGCTTCAGAACAACGTGAACTACGGCGACGACAACGATCGGTGAAAAAGTCGGCGCGTTCGCGGCAATCTGTTACGAAGACGGACAGCGTGTTGCATTCTCGGTGCAGGAAACATAACCAGGGCCTCTCGCAAGTTCGGCGGTAGCCATCGGGCAGGGCGCGCAAGCCTGACACTGTTCTAACCATGCGCCACAAGGAAATCCGATGCAGCAGACCCCGAAAGAGACCCGGCCGCCGAATGAGCGTGACAGACGCACTTTTTTTTTTGCAGCGCGCCGGCGCCAGACGCGGGTTGCAGGCACAAAAGCGAGAAAGGCTCGCGCTACGCGTGCAAAGAAAGGGTGCCTGCCAGCGCACCGTCACATCGACTGAAAACGCGCTGCTAGAGCCCCGGACCGCCTCATGCCAACAAAGCGTCCACGAGCCGCCGATCACGGGCCGGAATGAAACGACGGTTAGGCTTAGACACCTCCCGTGCGACTCCAGAAGGAGAGCGTTTTAGTTGTAAAACCCGCCACGGACTGCATCTACGGCGCATGACTTGTGACGTTTGCAAGGGCCGACGAGAACGGCACACCGGAGACGATGACTGCCGCCGCCGGCGCGTTGTCGGCGATGCCGAGCCGCGGTGCGCCGCTCGGCCCAACGAGGACACAACGGCAAACGGGACACGCCAATGCACCGCAGCCAGCTCACCGACCACTGCCGGTCGCGCCAGCGACGGCACGAAATCGACTCTAAGCCTAACGCTCGTGTATTGCGCTACCCGTGTTTAGTAGCCGCCCGCAGGTTACGCTTGCGTTTTGGCCAGGCACCGCTGGGGCTGGCTTTCCGGGGCTCTGCCAGCGGCGACGCTGCACATACCGCGGCTCGGAGAGACATGAAAAGAAGGGACGAAACGTGCGGGGCTTACATTGTTGTCCTCGTCTAATGCTTTCAACAACTTATCCTTAATTTCGTAGGGCGAGCACTGCATCAGGCCGTACAACAAAAACTTCGCAGCGACCCAGCAGGCCAACTCCGTGACCGTCTCGCCAGCCACTGGCACAGTATGGCGGACATGCACAGTGTACTGAGCATGCTGGGATCGGTGGGCCGCGAGTGACGTCACGGCCTTCCGAAGCCGCTCCTCTCCGGCGGCGCCGCCGACTACCCGCCGACTCTCCCCGAAAATCTATGCCGGAGGGAGCCCGACAGGAAACAGCCCGGCAAAAAGGCGTTCCTGTCGCCGCCTGGAGAACATCGCTTAAAACACTGGCGCTCCCAGCTCTTCGGCTCGCGCATGTGCTTGTGTTGAAAACCGTGCCATGGCGCAGCGGACGCAATTATGCAAATTTTTCCGCACACTAACAGAGCATAATTATTATTTCCGAGCGAGGCCTGAAACAAGTTCATGAGGCTGCAACAGCTGAATTTTGCACAAGCTTTACTGTGGAGAAAGTTAATGTATTTTCAAGATTAAGGAGCACAAAGGGCGGTAAAGCCGTCTACTAAACCCCATAGATGGTGCCACCGTCCCAAGCGCGTTTTGTTTTGTTGCTTTTTTTGTCTAATTCCTTCTTGGCTGGCCTGGCCGCCGCCCCGTGCCCCCGTACTTTCTCCTGTTCGCCTCGCCCAGGTCAGGGCAACATTCGCGCTTGGGAAGTGTTCTTTCGGTTGCTTCGCACGCATTTCCGCCATTTGCATTAAAAGTGCGATATTAAACGACCGCCTGATGGTCCGCTTGCCCTCGTGGCTGGGTGTCCTTTGTTATTCACTTTTCTGATACCACGCTGACCGGAGCAGATATTGTAATGAATGAACCAAAAACTGTTAATGAGTTAAGGTTTCATGGAGAAATGGAGCCAGTTCAATGCGATTAGCAACAGCGGCAACTGCAGCGACGCTTTCTTCAATCAGCGAGAGAAAGATGCTCTCAGAGCCACGCAAAAGCTGAAAATGTTTAACACTGTGGGTATAAGACCATCAGTGCAGATATTTGGGCTTGTTAGTGTAACATTTTGTTGGTGTAGCCACTACGCCGGCTACGCGCTCTGCCACACTACAAAGCACAGGCCACGGACGTCGCATAACCTAGCTTTTCCAACCTATGCGGACCTTGACTCGATGCCATGGTAGACGCGCTGACCCGCCTCAGCTGGCAAGCTACGCGAGCGACCTCTGGCCGCTGGCGCGCGCGTCGTCAACTGCGAAACAACTCCGTTGCTCCGTTTTGGTTTTGCTTCCGGTGACTCAAGTTGTTCTTTATTCTATGGTGACTCATGCGAGGGTGATCAAGTTATCCGTCCGTGCTCCGAGCCCTGCCCACGTGCAATATGACGATGGTCACCGAACTCACGTATTGCAATGCGAAAGCCTGTTAGCCTTTCCGAAAACGCCAAACAACAGCGCAAACAGGAGTTGCCGATGGCTGCCAAAGTCGAAACAGCCGGTCGCGTCGCGGGTAAGAAAGCGAAAGTATGCATGCGAACTCCGTGCTTCACTGGTACTGGAATGTTTTAATTCTTTGATTTCCAGTCACCGTACCGGTCTCGAGCATCTGCAAGTACGTGAACAAAGCCTGCGAGCGATCGCGGTGCTTACGCGATGGGGAGGTGGCGTACGAAGCTGGAGACGTTATCGAGTGCGCCGTGGAGGCAGCTCGTGGGAACCGAGTCAACGTCGGTGCCCGTGTGCTGCACCCCAGCAGCCCTTCGAGCCCACCGCACAAGGTTGCGGTAACGATCGAACAAAATGAAGTGACAGAGGCCTGTTGCTCTTGTAAAACAGGGTGAGACCGTAACGTCAAAATACTTTGATGCCGCTAAGTTGAAACCCGAAGCCAGTTAAAAGCATCATAACAGGCACGTAGGAAAGAATGTAGGCTTTTGCTTTCAGTTTGAAAGTTAATAGTCTCCACACGTACAGGAAGCGAAAAGACTTTAAAAGAAAAACGGTGCAGCTTCAGCAGTGACTGAGGACAGACAAACATAACACATGGTAGCAGTGGAAAAACAATGCAGCAGCCATTACAAAGAAAAGAAAAACTTGTACACATGATGCTATCGTGGTATAATGCGCAAGACAACGCAGCATTTGCATTATAGCAATACAGAAAAGACGAGAAATGATAGGATGTCAAGTATTTGTTACACATACCAAGTAAAAGTAAACAAAACATTACAGTGTGCAAACGTATTATAACTACCATTTGCAAAACAGGTTATTGCTCGCTGTTAATACAGACAACTTTAACGACAGAACCAAATACACGTTTAGTGCAGATTTTGCGTCGCAAAGTACAGTCCAGACTTGACGCGGTTCCATCTATCTAAAATGGACTGCCTCCCAGATGGCTACAATCTTCGCTGCTAATGATGTATGCAGTTTTGTGGTAGAGGCAGAAGTACTTTCTGATGATCAAATTAGGCTAACACAAATGCCCCGGTGGAAGTAGTTGGCAACAAACCCATCGGTATGTGCATGTATAGAAGTGCCAAATTCCGGAGAAATAGGGCAAGTTGCCTTAGGTCATATGAAGGTATACATGATGTTTTAGTAACTGCCGAAATATAGAGATGCACCACAGGTCTTGACAAAGCCCATGCTGGTATGCTTACTACTTTGGCTGGAGAAAAAGAAAAGCTCAGGGAATGGTGGTCACATAATGTGAAGATATTTTCACAATACTCAGGCAGCTTGGCTATGTGCAGTTTATGAACTCTCCCATTCCACCTATTTATAGAGAGATAATATTTAATGGCAAAAAGGCAGAGAGGTCGGCCTGAGAGACGTGCCTTTAGCCTGCCACTCCATGCTAAGGAAGGAGTTTGGGGGAATAACAGAGATAGGATGTGAAGGGAAAGGATGATGGTGGTATGGTGAATATGATGAGGACAGCACAACATACTGTTTCTGTCATTTCACCTGTTTAAATGCCAACTGCTCTTATGAACTACTGATTTATACGCATCTAATTTGGCTTCCAGTTGAAGCTGATACCTTTGAAAGAGAATGAGAAAAAGAAAAGAAGAAAGTGTCCCCAAAAAGAAAAAGAAAGCAGGAAAAACAAAAACACTTGACATCAGAAAGAGTATATTTGTTGAAACATTTGCCCTACTTAATTTACTTACCTCACAGAATCACTCATCTTCCTTGTGGGCATCAATTCATTATCAGTTCTCACTCAACAGATCCATCTGTACATTGTCGTCTTTGCAAGGCAGTGTAATAACGTGTAATCAGATGCACTCTTCCTGTTAGAGAAAATGGCATATTCTGGCTTGTGATGGCTACTGTAGAAGTATTCATTAGTAACAGCCTAATCTTTTGTTCGGCTAGGCGGCAAACAGTGATACAAATGCTGCATGGTTGGCTTATTGTTATCTGTCGAAGAGTTTAAGAATATATTTCATATTACCTTGAATATGTACCTGCTTAGATTAGAATAAATATGGTGTTTGGGATGCTTAGATTGTACCAGTTAAAATGTAGCATCTGATTGCCTTATATGTTGCTCAGTGTAATCTTGAGCATGAGAAAGTATTTATTTGTTTGCTCCGCTGTAAGGTGGTGTGTGTGTGTGTTCAGTGAAGCATATTGTTTAACATGGTGAGCAATGCCAAACATATTTTTTTCTGCCAGGTGTGGTCTGTGAATCACTCCACACTACTTTTCTGCATATCACGTTGGTCAAATTTTAAGCACTTGACCTTCTCCTATATCGGATCTCAAAACAGTTGGAAGCTACTTGAAGGAGTACTAATATAA
Organism: Dermacentor albipictus; assembly: GCF_038994185.2. Taxonomy (NCBI): domain Eukaryota; kingdom Metazoa; phylum Arthropoda; class Arachnida; order Ixodida; family Ixodidae; genus Dermacentor; species Dermacentor albipictus. The sequence goes on from NC_091829.1 coordinate 22,933,356, forward strand.
AATTTCCTACTTTTCATTTCTTTTTAATAAGTGAAAGTCCTCCATCCTAAAATCTTAGGAGAAATACTGGCAAGCCTCAGAATACCCAAATGATTTGCTACGATAGGTATTTATTTATTTATTTAAAATGCCCTTACAGGCATCACATGAGGCATTCGATAAGGGGGTGTCACAGAAGGACTAAAAGAGTGTATATAATGAACACGTAACCAAACATAACACACATTATTAATAGGCAGTATAAAAAGGTATACGCAACCTCTTATACAAACATTAGAGCATTCCACAAAAAATAATAGGACCGGTAATGTACATATTAGAGAAAAGACAAAAGATACAGTTCTTTGTCTTGCAGTTTTTGTTTCGTTTCCCAGGAGTTGCATATGTCGTGACGCAGAAGGTGGTCACGTGGGACCAGAACATCATGAAGCTTTTGCACTCATTCCAGCTTGCTCGTTTGTCTGTCACATGGCTATGTTGGGGCACACAATGAGTAGCAGTATAGCAAAACTTGAGATTAGGCCCCAGACAGCAGTACTGAACACATAATTAAGGAATTGTATGTGGCTATGTCGTGTTCATTCAACATACTCTGTTTTGGTTGCTCAGCTTTTTCACTGGCTGTTATTTTTCTGCAGCAGCTACAAGTGTGGACATGTGGTTGCTGTGTTGCTGCACCTGCATGCACAACAATCGCTGGCGCAGCCGTCGACAAAGCGCCAAGAGCAGCATGAGTCAGTGAAAAAGGAAAAGCCGAGGAAGCAGAATGAGTTGGAAGAAGCTCTGGATCTTCCCCGCATTGACAAGGTATGCATTTCTAACAGAATGCGTTGTTGAGATGTGGTGTAACCATGACTGATTTTGGCAGCATTGGGATTCAGAAACTGTTTTATAGCATTTCATGCGTGCTTAACTCGGAGTGCACAGTTTCAGGGCTTCAAGTTATGCTGCTTGGCGCTTCTTTATGGTGGCATTGTGATCGGCACTTCTCTCTTCGCTGTGTGGTAGGGTGGCGCATCTAAGGATACTGTTTATGAACGTGGCCTTGAACCTAGACTACTGATGGTGCAGTTGTAAGAGCTGATCGGCAGTAAGTAGGCCATCTTTCTGTGTACCTCCTCTGTGTGAGCATAAAAGCTGGCAGACAATGTGTCATTGATGGGATGTGAACCAGAAAAGCGTAGCCTGGATCAAGTCTGGCTCACCTACCCCCTTCGTTCTTTCATCCTAGTCTTTCTTTTCTTTCTTTTTTTTTCTTTTTTTTGCATGGCATAGTTTCGGTGCAAGATAACCAAAATGTTGTCTTGTTTGCACTTGAAGGTGTGCAAGAGGTGGAACTCTGGGGTAATGTTCGCATGTGCCACGTTTGGAAGTTTAATTTTTTTTATTTGTCCAGCATACTGGTTTGAAACACTTTGTCATGTACTGACATGTCGGAGGCACTCACCGTGCTTGTAGCCTAAAACAAGGCCAGACAGGGTCTGTTTTGGCATGCACATAACACCCTTTGTTATCTTCGACCTGCCTTGTTCAAACTCCATCATGTTGATTAAACACTTACCTTCTGCCATTGATTTAGCACATGCCTCTTGACATTCCTCTTTGCTGAAGAACATTGCCCTGGTTTGTGTGAATGCTTAGTTAAATAGGTCACAATGCAGCCTGTATACTTTGGCAAAAAAGCAACGAAAATTTTGTGACATTAAAAGTAATGATCGTGGCCTGAGCAAGGCAACTGACTACAAACTACATGCAGTCTTGGGCACCTTTGTTATTGTTGGGTCCAAGAGGTATCTTTGGCCTCCTTTCAACGTTATGCTGATTTCTCGTACAACTTAGACTTAGAGCATGCAGGCTCTCAGTTCTATGGGATCTTATGGTTTCATGTAGCAGTAGCGCAGATAAAAATACGTGGACAACTAAATCATATTTATTTCAATATAAATACAAGAATACATATGCTGGGGGCACAGTCAGAGAGCCATGAAGGCTTGACAGGGAATCCTAGCATTTTTTACATTTTTATCTGGCTGCATCTTGGTTTGATATGATGTAGCAGGTAGTGAATGCTGTTTGACCAAACTGAAATCAGCTGTGGGCTGCAAAGGCAACAGCAATCCTACATTGCATCATGTGGCAGCCTCTGGGCCTGCTTGCACTATGAATTGGACACTCTGGCCAGAACAGACCAGAAACTTAGGAGCTATGCTCATTGTGATAGAAGTGGAGAATGATGGCCATAACGTTAAGAGATAGGAAAAAGTAGTCAGTGTCGATTAGAGTGCGGCAAATGAGTGCAGCTGACATTCTTATTGAAATCAAGAGAAAGTAATGGAGAGGGGTAGGCCGTGTAAGTCGTACAACAGATAAACGGTGGTCTGTTAGAGTAACAGAAATAGGTAGTGTGGGGAGGGTAGTTTGAGGCAATCATTCTATGATTAGTTATAAAAGTGTTTCAGGACCCGTTTAAACATTGAAAATCTCTGTCTGTGAAGTTGTTCAAATAATGAATAAAATGCACATGCAGTACTGCCCGTGCGTTTATGGAGCAAACATTGGGCTGAACTAGGAAGCAGTTCTACTCATAAATTGAAACGAAAGATCTGAAGTTAGAGCAGAAAACGAAATATTCATAGCGAGGCTGCTGCGCTACAGATTGTATGGAAATAGAGTTTGCAGTTTATTGCGGTGGTTGCTGTTATCATATTGCCCTGCTGTGTGGTGCAGCCTAAAAAAATAGAAAATTAAAGAGCACATCAGAAGCTGGCTGCTGCCTTTTAGTCTTGCTTAATTGTCCTGTCCCTCGTGTTACGCTAACCGTACATGACCTTGTAAATAAACCCATCCCATCTGTTAGACGCTGCGCAGTGTGACACTATTACACACGGTAAGGCATATGCTGTTCCAAGCAATATCATTTGCGGTGAGCATCAACTGTGGCACACGGACAATTTTTGCATTACTGTTGGACTGAAAGCTAAGAGAGAGAGTAAATTTGTTTGAGGTATGTCTGAGAGGTTGGCCCGAGGCAGAACTCCTAGCCTGCACTCTTATAAAATGTTTGAACCCTTTTGGACTTATCATGTCCCCAAACAGTCCTCGTCATCTAACCTGCAGCATGGCTTTTCTTTCTTTAAGCACATGTGCATCATCAGCCGGACAAAGCATTCTTGACAGGGAAGTAGTGAGCGCTGAGCTTTCGCGAAACTAAACGCAAGCCAGACTGATGAGGATTATTGTTTGAGGAGAAGATACATCGCCAAAGGGTGTAAACAGCTTGATGCGAAAGCATCAAATGGCCCATTGAGTGAAAAAGCTCGCAGCATCTCTAGCAGTGAAACGGCACCTAAATTCCCGTTTGGTGTGATGCCACGACATGAGCGTGGCTTGACAGAGCAGAATAGACGAATCGGAACACCTGCTGCCGCATTAGCATGCTGGTATCTCTCTATCACTCCCACTGGACTTAGCTGCTGCATGTGCCTGCCGGCCTTGCTGCTGCTGCTTCCTTGGTCTCTAGACGTGCAGGACAACGGTGGCATGTGGTGTCCTTGATTTCTCAGCACTTTCGTCCGAATGATTCCGGTCTACAGTCAATATGCTAATGTAGAAAATGTAACAAAAATTACCAGCACCAATTTAATCACAAAACTTGAAAACACGCCCCGCAGAAAAACTCTGAAACATTACTCACAGTACAAAACTCGAAGGACTGCTCACTGGCATTCAGTTGGACATTAATGCATTTGCATTCACAACTCCTAAGAACTGCGTAGCTGTCCTGGGTTTTTTTCAGTGTGCTACTGGGTTCACAGGGACCTGTTGCAGTGTCTCAGTGACTATGACATCCTGCTGTTGAGCATGAGGTCAGGGATTCGGCTCCCAGCCACAGCAAGCACATTCTGATGGTGGCAGAATGCAAAAATGCTTGTGTACCTTGTTTTGGGTGCGTGTTAAAGAACTTGAGGTGGTCAAAATCAATCAAAAGCCCTCCACTAAGGTGACCCCCCCAAGGTCAAAAGTTGCTTTAGAATGTTTAATGCCACACTTTAACTTTTTTGCTAGAAGAAAGGGAGAGTGTTTAAGACAGAGTTCTTTATGATGTTATTTAATGAAGACCTGTCAGGGGGATGACATTTAATTTAAAATTTATTGGAATTAATTTCGGAGCACTTATGGCCATAAACCGCTTTTATGCAGCTTACTATTGAGGATGCACCAGACGTAGCGGATGACGTCTCAGGGAGGCCTCTTCGCAACCATTCGCACAAGTCCACCTCACCAGTGCCCACAAAGCATGTGCCTAAATGTAAGTATTATGCATACTGATATGGACACTAATGTCAAACACTATGAAATCTTACTAGAGTAACGGATTGCGGTCGCAAACATTGTCACTAGTTCTGCGCCTATAGGCATAGCTATGCAGAATAAGCGGATACTCACTCACGCTCACTCACTAATATATTTTTAGGCTATGTACTCACTCATGTACACTCATCACACTTGTTGGCACTTACTCACTTTCCTACTCATATTTACCGTATTTACTCGCATAATGATCGCACTTTTTTTGTCAGAAAAATTGACGCAAATTCAGGGGTGCGATCATTACGCGGGTTAAATTTCCCGCGAAAAAAAATTTTTTTTTTCGTTCCGCGTTTGCTGCGAGATGTGAGATTGCGGGTGCGGGACACCAAAACAAAAATGGCGGCTGGCGGAGCAAGCCAAACGCGCCGAACGCGATGTTTTTTTTTCTCGTGAGTACATTACGTGCATTGAAACACTTTCTTCCGTATCAGTGATGAATAATATCGTTAATATCGGCAAGTTTGCGGCAATAACGTAGCCATGTCCATTTTGAGGGGACAGAAACAGGTGGGCGCGCTTAGCAGCCAGTGACATATAAACACATGACGGGCATGCTGCGGAAACTGCGGCATCTGTCTTCACTACTATGCTAATACGGCACGTTTCCGCTAAGGGTGGGTGAATATCTTAGCTGTGTTACAAGCGTCGGCGTATGAATAGGGTACACTTTTAACGTATCAGAGTAAACGTGGCTAATATCATTGCCGCGCGCGATTTGTTGCGTGCTCACGAGTGCAAAAGCAGATGAAAAGAATCGAAATGGGCCTTTATTGTTTTTGTTGACATCAGCCATTATAACGCCAACCCATAATAAAGGCAAGTTTGGTTGTACCTCATTTTGTCATAGAAGTGCGGAAAGTGATGAAAGTAATGAAATGAGGCATCTACTTAAGAATGTTTAGTGCGTGCAGGCCGCTTGGCTTGTCTTAAAGAGTCGTTCGCGTAGCATTCGACAGGTGGTAAGCGCGATCATTATTCGCTAGACTTAGCACACGACATATCGCTGCGACAAGTTCGGGGCACGATCATTATGCGGGAAATAAAAAAAAAACGAATTTTGACGACAAAATTTAGGGGTGCGATCATTACGCGAGTGCAATCATTATGCGAGTAAATACGGTATTAACACCCTGTGGTGTTCACAGTCACTTCCACTCACTGGCAACTCATACATTACTCGTGTTCGCTCACACTAGCCAACTGTCATGCATTTTCACATTCATGTTCACCTAAAATCAGCGTCATTGACTTTCGTCTGCACTTACATTAACCAGCACCCCCGTTCATACAGTCCACCGGCCCTAAAATGAACGCCTCTACAATGAAATGACCTGTATAACGAAGGAATAATTATGCCTGGTTATATTGTGAGCTGTGCGGTGTGAGACTATTACAATGAAGTGACCTGTATAATGAGTGATTTCAGAGGCCCAGAGCACTTTGTTATAAAAGCGTTTGATTGTACTCGCGTCCATTCAGACTCACTGGCACACATTCCTGTCCATACCCGCGTCCACACACACTATTTCTCTCTGACCAACGCTCCATCTCACACCTGTGAAATGAGCGTCGAGCGAGTATGACCCAGTCTGCTTGTGAGTGAGTGTGTCGACCTATGAAGTAAGCTGGTCGCTGTGATATGAGAACTGAAGACAGGATATCGCTTGAGGAAACAGGCCAGCATCATTCACAGCCATGTTTCAACTACCCAGCTCTCACTAATGTGCTCAAAATCAGCCATTTATGCTGCATTCGTGTGCTCTGAAAAGCCAGAATTGTGAATTAACTGAAACCTTTGTTTCAATTGCCAAAGGTAAGCATCTTTAAAGTGCACTGAAAACATAGGTTAATATACCAGGAAAAGAAAATGCTATTAAATTAACCTGGATATTAAATTAGGCATGATTTTACAATTCTTGGCTGCTAGGTGTTGCTTGTTGGACTGTCATTCTGCAGCAACTACAGGTGTGAGTGTGTGGCAGTGTTTTCAAACATTGAGCAAATTATTTTCATTTCATTTGCCTCATTTGTCCTAGTTAATTGGAAAATCTGAAGGCTAATGACTTCTGTTGCATCCACTAACTTTACCCTAATGACTGATCTCTAGCTGCAGTGCATTTGCACCATTGATGTTTATGATTCTGTTATGCCCTGTTGTAAGATAAACCTGCAGTCTGTTATCCATTGTGTCTTAAGATAGCCAAAAATGTTATTTTTTCATGAAAAAGTGTGGTGAAAAAAAGAAAAAAAAAAACTCCTGCACTTCATTTACATATATGTAGTGCATTGCTAAATTTGGGAGAGATGAAAACCACCACATCATTCTAATAAAGTCCAACAAACCAGCCTTGTCCGAGTTAAGTGGAAGCCATAATTGCGTATCTTCACATTTTGCATTTGCCGGTGTTACATATTTCAGCCTGGTAAGTCCTTTCTTGCAGCTCAATTTTGTGTATATGAACAAGTTAAAACTTTTGTGAGAACATCTTGGGCAAAGAAAAAGCTCACCACTTTATTCATGTAGTAGCTGCACTAATACTTCTTTCAGTACAAAGTGCTGAAAGGAAAGCCCCAGTACATGAGCTTTTAAGGCATTTGGAACCTCATTTTGAAAGTAGAAAACCATTCCTTACCTGTAGACAAAGCTGCTGCAAATGTGCAGGCCAAATATTTATTCTGTTGTATGCCGCAGTGAACCCGCAATCTTGCATGATAGATTGCGTGTTCTCTCCTTTACATATTGAAATCCTCACTTTTTTTATGACTTATTATGACTCCTTATGACTCATTTAATTTCTGCCTAATCAGTGATTAGGCAGAAAATAAACAATCACATAGCAGCCGCACCGGGAAACGTTACTGAGCCAGAAACATGACAAGCTGCTTCTTTGAAGTGTTTGCCAAATAAATAACGATGAGCAAAACACACTGATCCTGCATTAATCATAAGCGGAAAGTTTGGACAACTTGGAATGCATTTCTAGCCTACATTTAAAGAGCTGCTGAAATGGTTCAGAAAATTTTGTAGATGCTTACGGTACAACTAAAGTTATTCATTCGCACCACAATTTGTGTGGAGTGTCTCATAGTAAGAGAGCTATGGACGATTACGAGTTACTCTCCTCCATAGCCACGCATTTTCTCCTCAACTCGCTCGCCAAGTGATCAGGGCTAAGCTTTGTCTTCACTGGCTCTGTGTCATGATGACAAGTTGTGTCTTCTACTTCCGGTTGTCTAGGAGCGAGCGTCAAAGCCTTGCCAACCTGATTACAACAAAGGTGCCAAATAAAACAACCGATAAAGGAAGACGACACGGGACAACCACATAGGCGCGCATTTGGCACCTTCTTTGTAATCATGTGTAACCAACTCGCCCACCAGCATGTGCTTTCCAACCTCTCCGCCAGCGGCTTGGCTCGATCCTACGGTGTAAGCGAGAACTATCAAAGCAATGTGTATTGCGAGCATTCTGTCGTAGTGCCGAACGTGTCTGGTATTCCGGTAACCACAAGCGAGCTGGGCATTGCGACGGATGGGTGGAGGGCATAAACTCAAGCTATTAAAGGAACTTTAGCGTAGACGTACGTGAGCAGCCTGATCGGTCTTCACGGTCCAGCCACAGGGTGGCACAGAGCTCAACCAGCCAAACAAAGAGCTAATGTTGCTCTAATCAGGTGTAAAACATTTTAAACATTTACAAAAACAGTGTGTTAACAATTACGCTCCTACGAAAAATTTACATCAGTAGCAAAGAATACATTTCGTTACTGCTGCTGTGTTTGGCTGAACTCTGTGCCACCAGGTGGCTGCATCATGCAGAACATTCACGTTTGCGCTTCTGCTCTTCCCAAGAAACGGCACGTTGAAACGGCCAGGCCCAGTCCCCTTGCGTTTGCGTTTACCCGAATACCAGACTCTCGAAACACTATTGTGGTAGTGATCCTCCGGTGTAAAATGATGGCTGCAAATGCGCAAATCCTGGCGCTGATCGAATAGTGACAGTCCGATGCACTGAAGCCACTCCACTAGTCTACTGCCATGCAGAGGGACACAATGTCGCAGCTTGACATATTGCCAGTCATTAAGTTTGCAGCCCATGACGCAACAAAGGTGAATCATGGTGCTCACGAAAAGACTGAGACCGACACCGACCGTGGAGCTCTCATCAACAAGGAAGCACATTGTAACACAGGCAGACAACACTTGCTGTGTGCCGGAAGTGCTTAAGTGTAGTGAGAAATTGTTCTTGTGCATTCTCATTCTGTTACTTTCCTTTTGTAGAAACAAATTAACTAACATTTCAACTATGACAAAGAACATTTGTTCACTGTAAAGTTGGAAAAATTATTGATGACGCACCCTGGGCAGTGAATCGCATAGCTCGCTGTACTGGCGTCATTAGGGCAATTTACGTCAAATGGTTAGGGGTGGCTGAAAATTCAGCTGAGCGGTGTACTGCGATCGGCAGCGATGTACATTTTTAAAACCTTATAATAAACTACATGCTTTATGCAAAGTGCTTAAATGCGTCAATTAATGACCAGGAGGACCTACTCTAATGACTCGGTATGTTTGTACAAAATCGTTTCAGGATCCCTTCAATACAGGCTCCATATACGCTGCTTGCGTCGTTTGAACAAGGCGTAATAAGCCGTGAAAATGCATGCATGTCCTCGGAAGCTGTAGCCAAATCCTCATGTCATCCACGCAGTCAGAATCTACAATATCCGCCAAAACAGAGGTTTCTTGAGTGGCACTGGTGTCATGCACATCCACTGTTAGTGTGAGGCTATGGAGGCAGCTGAGGCAAGCAATGGTTGCGTCGCCACGTGATCAAACATGGCGGTGCCCACGGGATCGGCATGAAAAAGGTAAATAACATGGGCATGAAGGACAAGACACGTGACAACCAAGAAAGGTTTGGTGCCACATCAACTGAGAGCAGCTAATGATATTAGGAATAATAAGGAAAGCAACATTGCACTCTGTATACATCCACTCATGTTAGGTCCTTTCCAAAACTTTCTGTAGGAATGTATTCTTGGAAGGTATCTCACTTGTTCCTGCGCATTGTTCAGGTTACAAGAAAAGGTGTTTCGCTGCCCCTCTAAAAGGCCCCTTAGAAGGTCTGGCCATCTTGAGCTGACAAGCACAATGCATTCAATGTGTGTTCACGATCGTGTTTTCTAAGAATTACATCGCTGCACACTGCCGAAGGAGCTGAAATTTCGAACTAAACACCATTTGCCCTTCTCCTTGTGAGCCCCGCGCTGCAAGCTGGAGGGGTGACGTAGGCATGTGCGCAAGTGTGCCTATGTGCATGTATCTGCTGTGACGCTGCTCATAGAGACCCGTGACTTCGAGAATTATTCATGGAAACATCAGTTATTTGTTTAATCTTTGCTTCAATAGACAAATTAAAGTTTAGATAAATAATAAAACATACAGACCGAATGTCTGCGTGTTTTTGTTTTATTTCATATCATAGCAAGAGATGTACTTCCGTTTCATCTGCTTGTTTCCACGTTGTGCAGTCATGCATGCAGACAACGAAACGATGTCATTTTCTACCATGCCCGCGCGTGATCATGCTTTGTGATCCGCTTGTGTCTGCCTCATTGTTTGTTTAGCAATGACTTGTACTGCTAGTCAGGTGTTCTCGTGCACAGTTCACAAAATTGTGCGTTGCAATAAATGAGGCAAACAAAACAGCTAGCACACGATACCGTCAGCGGAAGTGTGCCATGCAGCAAAAAAGCGAGGGGGAAAAAAATGAACGCAAGGCCTGTGATATATTTGTCATGCGATCCTTGAGCTCCAGTATGGGAGAAAGTGGTGTAGGAATTTTGCTTGCGGAAGCTTGACGGGGCAAGTGCAGAAATTGTCTATGTTGGTATTGAAGCTCGCCTCCTGAAATGATGGGTTCGTAGCACTGAAATATTTCTAGCTCGGTTATTAGTGCACCAATTTAAAACATTATTGTGGTGGAACGTTCCCTAGAAGGCACATAACAACTTCCAGCATATAACTGAAATTTTCTGTGCGGCCTGGTGAGAGGCTCTTTAAGACGCATCCATACTTCTACCTCAACCACTATAGCCGGTACATGAGACCAGGCATAATTTAAAGGGACACTAAAGAGAAACAATAAATCATTTTAGACTAATGAAGCATTGTTTGAGAGCCCTGCAGGCAGTCGTTTAAAAAAAAATAGTTTGATTATTAGATGAGAAAATGAAGGCCCAAGTATCAGTATTTGAATTTCGCGCCGAAACCCCAGCGCCGGTACGTCAGCGTGACGTCAGGGACTCCAAAGTACGTTTTGGCATTTGGGCCGCATTGGCTGAATAAAGGTTCCCAAAACTTGCCATGTTTAATATTTAGTTCCTTTAGAACACAATGTAGTCAATCTGCACCGCTATATATAATTAGTAGGCCCTAGAAGATGCCATCAAAATCCAAGACGTCACAGCCCCCCGGTGCGGGAACTTAAGTAGGCGTCGCCAACCGTATTTCATTCTTGCGCTTTTTCTGGCTTACCAAGCGTCTTATCATTGTAAGAGTGGTGTTTGTGGTGTAGTAGAATGGTAATTTAATGATGCAGAAGAAATCATTTTTCACTTTAGTGTCCCTTTAAGAGTCTTAAAGGGCCCCTCACCAGGTCTGGCCATTTTGAGCTGACAAGCGCAGAGCATACATTGTGTGATAGCAATCGTGTCTGCAAAGTATTACATCGCTATGCACCACGGAAAGATCTGAAATTTCAATCCGAACGCCATTTCCCTCTTCACTCACGGCCGCCGCGCTCCAAGCCGGACGGTGACGTAATCGTGCCCCTGCGCCTACGTAATCGTGTCCGCAGTGTGACCTTGCTCGTGGTGACACGACTTTGATAGTTATTCAAGAGATCTGTTATCTGTGCGATCTCTTGCTTGAATTGACGAATTGAAGTTTAGAGAAATAATAAAACACACACACGAAATGTCTGCGTGTTTCTTTATTTACGTCGCTTCGAAGCAAGAGAAATGTACTTCCGCTTTGTCTGCTTGTTCCTCCGGTCATGCGGTCACGTGCGCAGGTACCGAAACTATGCCATTTTCTACCGTGTTCCAGCGCGTGATCATGCTCTGCGATCTGCTTGTTCTGCCTCAGTATTCGTGTAGCACTGAATTATACCGCTAGTCATGTTTCCTTGTGCACAGCACGCAAAATCGTGCGCTGCACGAATGAGACAACAGCTCGCGTGTGACACCGTCGGCGAAAGTGTGAAGCTCCGAAAAAAAAATGAGGACGGGGCCTGTGGTGTATGCATCACGCGATGTTCGAGGTCCGGTATGGAAGAATTCAGGGAAGGAATTTCACTTGCGAAGGCTAGGTGGGGCTTGGAGAGGGGAGTCTCGCTATGCACTGGAGCCTGCCTGCTGAAATCATGGGTTCGCGGCACTGAAATGTTTTTATCTCGGCTGTTAATGAGCCAAGTTGAAAAAATTTTTTCGGCAGAACGCTCCCTAGAGGACACGCAAAAACTTCCAGCATATAACCAAAATTTGCTATAGGGCCTGGTGAGGGGCCCTTTAAGAAACAAAAGTTGTGTAACTTGCTGGTCTGATGAGTTCCATTAGTACTTGCTTCCGTTTGCATTTGCATAGGGACATTGTGTTAAATATCTTGCTGGCTCTAACTAGAATGTTTTCATTTTGAGGAGGGTTCTTCGAAGCAAATTGGTTGCCTACTCCATTTCGAAAAGAGAATGATTTGAAGATCTTGAGCATATTCAGAGACAGCAAGCTGTGCTTCGCTTCTCTTGGTTAACTGAAACTTCATAGCACCATTTAGGTACGTAGCTAGATCTGCATTGTTTGTTAGTTGTCTTACAGCAGTGCTTTAGATGTCCCATGTAGCCCCAATCAGAATACTTGCATTTTTGAAAGGCTTGCCCTAAGTAAGTTGGGGGTCCTTAGGAGGAACTGAAAGGTCTTGAGCATATGCGAATATGTGCACAATAGCCTGGAGTTTATTTTTCTTTGTTGTCTGCTTGGTCTAGAACTGGGGAGAATAACCAACTGAGGCTTTATTGTCAAATGATAGCTTCCAGGGATGATGCTTTTGTTTTGTACTAAGTGGCTAAATTGATGGAAATGGACATGATGGCAGAAACTGTTGAAAAACTAGAAACAGTTCCTGTAAGGATAATTGTCATGTAGTGGAATTGTTGAGTGCATTGAGAGGGTGGTGAAAAGAAAAGCTGCAGTGTCGGTGAATGTCCACTGCCACATTTAGGTGCACTGGTAACTGTCGTTCTACTAGTCATGCCACAGTAGTCATTGTGTCAGTTCATGCCCAGCAACGATCGTCCATGCAGGCTTTTAGTTCACATTGAGGTGTTATGCTGAATTTATGTCCTATGGAAGTGAGCGGCCACGTCACAATCTGCACTTTTACACCCTCCGTGCTGTCTTTGTGTCTAAGTTGCCCACACTTGGCTAGTGATCCGATACAGTAAGAAAATGAATGCCAAGAGAAGGGAAGCACAGTTGAGGATGGCAGGAGGTTATGTGGTGCGAGTAAATTCAGAAACTGGCAGAAACTGATGGTATCAGGTGATGCAAAACCAAGGTAATTGGAGACCTCTTGAAAAGGTCTTCGTCCCGCATTGGGAATAAATTGGGATGAGAATGATGCTGGTGGGGATGGTGTGACCCACAATTACGTTGACGTTAAGTTATGTTGCTTCAAGTTTCTGTGTCAACATTGCCAATTCAGGCAGGTACAATATGTTCTTACCTGAAGCTCATAGTTTTCTTGTGTCAAACCTTACCTTACACTTATTCTTATTTTTCATTCTGCCTCAGGTGTACAAAGTAGGCAACAGTCAAAAGAAACACCAAAAACACTGAGAGCAACCATTCTTGCCATCACGGACTCAGTGAAGCAAGCCAAGAAAGAGCTGTCTGTGGAGCGCATCTTCAAAGAGCTCTGCGAGCAGCAGCAACATGGCGATATCAAGATAATCGAACGTGCTACAAGAGAGCAGAGCTGCAGCGAACTTTGGTTGGAACATCGCGTCGGCATGATCACTGCATCAGTTGCGTACAGTGTGTTTACACGTGTTAACACGATTCAGACAAAGGCGGGACCTCACGATGTGCAGCCACTACTTAGGCTGCTCATGAGGGAAGCTCGCGTTACGAACGAGGACATGCAAAGAGGCATCACTCTCGAGCCAGTTGCTAAGGAGGCCTACAAGAAGCAGAACACACAACACAGAGGCCTCCAGCTTCAGGACTGTGGCCTTTCCATTCTTCGGGCCAAGCCGTTCATTGGTGCGAGTCCCGATGCCATCGTCACGTGTGAGTGCTGCTCACCGAGGCTACTCGAGGTAAAGTGCCCGAGAAGTTTGGAAAGGTTCCTGCAGTCCGAGGTCGTTTTCGATAAAGGCAGAATGCACCTGAAGCAAAAGAGTAGATACTTTTGTCAAACGCAGGTTCAAATGGGGGTCACAGATCTTCCTTTGACTGAAGTCTTTGTGTATGTAAGCGATGAAGAAAATGTCACACTGAGTGTGGCTTTCTCCCAGGAATACTTTGATGCTGTGGTTGAGAGGGCAACATTTTTTTTCAAGCATTATGTATTGCCTCACATGCTTGAGTTGTGAGAACAGAGGTAGTACTGTTCTTACTGCTTGTGTTGCTTGTGTTTGAAGCTGAGAGCATGCATACATTAATAAAGGCTGTGACTGAAGGTAAAACACTGAAGATAATCTGTGATAGGTGTAAAGTATGTGTGAGTTCATGTATGTTTTTCTTCGTTTTCTTCTGTTAACATTTATCCATCGTACACAAACCAGTCTTATCTTTCTCATGATGACATGTAGGCGAGTGAGTTGTTGAAACAGTTGGCACATTTTGAAAAACACAATTTAAAGGGACACTAAAGAAAAAAATGATTTCTTCTGTATCAGCGAATTACCTTTCTACAATATCAAGAGTGCTACTCTTACCACGAAAAGACACACAAGACTGGTGGCGACACCTCCTTGATGTTCCCGCACCAGCTCACTGTGATGTCATGGATTTTGACAGTGTCATCTAGGGCCTAGTTAATTCTTTAGCGGTAAAGGATCGACTACATTGCGTCCTAAAGGAGCCAATGATTGAACATGCCGTGTTTCAATAACTTTTGTTAAGCCAACGGAGCATAAATACGAAAAAGCCTTTGAAATCCATGTCAGTGGCGCACTGGCATTAATGATATAGAGCGAAATTCAAAAGCTGAAACCTTGACCTTTAGTTTCTCTTCTAATAATCAACAAATTAATGACAACAGTGTTTTCGAAGGATGCTTTAGCCATATAAACCAATTTAGTGCTTTGCTTTAGCGTCCCTTTAAGGTTGTAGACAATGCGACATTGTACTTTAAAGTGTGCAAGAAAAAGAAATGTTGCTTCGGAAAGCTTCAAATGCAATGATGATCTGTGATAAGCGTTCTTTTTGAATACTGGCTTGTGTGTGCGAGCTCTGCGATTGAAAGTTTAGTACTGCTGTGTGACACAGTGCTCCTATGGAACATATGCATAAGGAAAACATGCAGCAACAAATGCAAGGACAATCTGTAGCAAGCCGGAATTGTTTTGCTCCCACTGTTTTAATTTTATTTGTGTTTTTTATGTGTTTAACCTACAAGTTAATGTAGGTTAGATGAGTACTTCGTATACTGTGTGTACAGTAGCTTAGTACTGTGGTAAAGTTATACTACCACATTTGTTTCCAAATGGCATCATTAGAAAAGGACTACATGGCTTATATTGAGAGCCATTAGTTGAATCTACCAAAGGTGTACGTACTTCATGGCATACTTTGTGAGGCCTGTATTATTATGCTTTGCACAGTGCTTATGTACTCGGCAAGTGACCCCTCAATAAACATGCTTTTGGATGAATACAAGTCTGAAGGTTTGGCCGATTTTCTGTTATCGTGATTACTGTATTTACACGAGTATAGTGCAAGTATTTTCATAAATAATAATTTATGGAAAAAAAATTGTCCTTAAAAAAAGAAAAAGAAGTCCTTAAAGCCCTTAAATGCCCTGAGCTCGCGTTATGATCGTAATACAAATTTTTTTCTTAAGGGCGTAAACTCTGCCCTGCGGTATTTTTGTAGTCGTGCTATACTCGTGTAAATATGGTAATTCTCTGAAATTGAAACCAGCCAGTGTTACTGTCTTCTTGACTTGAAAAATAGTTGTCCCCTTTAATAGAACCAAGCAAGTGCAGAATAAGTGCATTTCACTTGTGAGTGCCTCCACATCTTTGGCTAGTGTTGCGTTCGCCTGTGCAAAGCTGCTGGCAGGGTCAGAAGGCAACTTTGGGGACAAGAAGCTTTTAATGTGGCATACTTGCTGACCAGCAGAGGCATTGACAAATGAATAACACAGGCAGTGACAGCATTACTGCTTTCAGCAACAATACGGATCACTGAGCAGCTGAAAAAGTTGCATTTTCTTTGTGTGTGATCTGCACGACCCTATCAAGGTTCTCAGTTGAGCTAATTTTTACTTCACTTTGTAGTGATGTGAGACACTTGGTGACATAAAAAGAAGCGGCATAAAAGGAGATTGTAAAATGAAGTGACAACAGACAGCTATTTGTTAATATTTATTGTTTCTTGCATGTGCCGACCTTCTCATGCAAAACCTGAACTTCATTCTCCCTGTACATCAATCGTTTATAGCAGCCCTATAGCTTAATTGTTCATCTGCCCCTCCTCAGAGATTATTCCGCACATTTCCCATAGGTGCATTGTCATTGCTGCATACATCACTTATTCAAGAAAGCTATGTGTGTATCCTTGCCTCTCGCTGGGTGTTTCAGTGAACACTTTCAAACAAAATTTTTTTAATTGCCTGTAGCAGATAGCACAACTCTAGTCGATGAGCTGGTCGACTCTGAGAGGCGGACATTGTTTGCCAAAAAAATTGAAATGCATAATTGGCTAATTAACAGAAAATCACTAATTATCTCTCTCTCTCTCTCTCTCTCTATATATATATATATATATATATATATATAGAGAGAGAGAGAGAGAGAGAGAGAGAGAATACTAATAGTATACCATAACAACACTATAACAAGGTTTAGTCAACTGAAAGATTTAACTTGTGAATAGTTAGGGCAACTTAAAAGAAACCTCACATTTGGGCGACAGTAGTAGCCTAACAATAACAAATGGGGGAGTTGGTGCCTATGTCACTTCATGCAGCATGCCTCTCTGCATCGCGCGGCACCCTGCCGCTAATAAGGAAGCAAGGAGGAAGAGGTGGAAAGGCAGGGAGGTTAGCCAGTTCTCAGACAGCCTGGCTACACTATGCTGGGGAAAGGAGGTAAGGGGAATAAGCAATAATAGAAAAGAGATGTTATAAAAAATTGAAAGAAGAGCACAAAAGAAAGGGCGCTCCCGCTAAGACAAGGCTACAGTGTACTAGGGCGGTGCCGTCCAGAGGTCATGGCAACGACTAGGGAGCTCTTCTTGGAAAGGTCTTGCAGACGCCACCTTTTCCCTGGTCCGCTCTTCTACCATGTAGATTGTACATGCTCTCAACCACCCCCCGATGTGGCATGC
Organism: Dermacentor albipictus; assembly: GCF_038994185.2. Taxonomy (NCBI): domain Eukaryota; kingdom Metazoa; phylum Arthropoda; class Arachnida; order Ixodida; family Ixodidae; genus Dermacentor; species Dermacentor albipictus. The sequence continues at coordinate 22,950,344 of NC_091829.1, forward strand.
ATGACAGCAGCAGCAAAGGAAAAGTCGAAGGCAGAGGCACAGAAATACAGTACAATTCCTTGCAAAAATCTCCAACTATTTATGTGCACAAAACTAGTGCTGAACTTAATTACACATCTACATTTAAAAACCGAGTCAAATGGAATTCTTATTATGCACATCATCTGCATCGCAAGTGCTTTTTTTCGCAGACGGCCTCGGCAGCTACGCTGACTCCCTGCAGTTCCTTCACTTTAAGCATGCATCAATCATGAACCAGCTCAGAAAATGCCCTGTGTTTAGTTGTTCGTCTAGCAACACACACACACACACCAGCTGCAAGGTCAGCGCCAGCACAAGGTCAGTGTATCAGTTGCCAGACTACATTACACCAAGCAGTCGCCATGCAGTCAGCAAAGATCATCAGAGATTATAGGCACACTGCGCATTGTTAGGCGGCGCCACTGGATGGTTGGATGGATCTTATGAGCATCCCCTTTAGCATAGGGCCCAGTGGGTCGCACCACCAAACTCTTGCAATTTAACTGCCTAGTGTCCTACCTAGGTTAAAAAAAAAAGAAAGAATGCACACTGAATTCCTATAACCAAATTTTCTGAACCCTTATTGTGAACTTTGTTGATGTACGTCTCCATTTTTTGTTGTTTCCCTACTTCCACCAATCATCCGATCGCCTCATTAATCTCTATTGCGGACGTTTACTTTCCCCCTGCTCTCGCTGAACCCAAAGGCTTCAGGAAGTCCAGTGGTGCCTAAGTTGACCGCTGGGCCGATATCTTCACATTCTAATCAAACATGCTCCATCGTTTCCATAGCTTTATCGCAGCAAGCTCATGCTTCTTCCTTCTTATATCTCGCTTTATAGGTGCGTGTTCTAAGGCATCCTGATCTCGCTTCGAAAAGTGATGAGCTTCCCTTTGAGTTATCATAAATTGTTTCTTTCCTGATTTCTATTTTTCCTCTTAATTATTTACTCATGGCAGATTTCTTTCCCATTGCTGCCACCCATGATGTTATTTTATCCTCTCTGACATTCCACTTGACGTTCTTTGTTGCTGTGTTGCCCACCCTAGAGGCCGCATACTTGCTGGTAAGCTTCCTAGTTTTCCTCCGCTGTGATTCAATGTTTTTTTTCCGTACAAATACCTCAACACTCTCTCAGCCCATTTATTTTCTCCCATTTTCCTCAGTCATTCTTCACAATCAATTTTACTGTGAGCTTCCCTCACTTCAGAACTTGTCCAGCCCATATCAACCAGCATAGCTTAATTTGTAGTCTTCCAGTGAGCGCCCAGTGTGAGGCGTCCCACTGACCTTTGGTTGCCATCGAGTCCTGATTGTACCCGTGATTTCAAGCAAACAATCGCATTTCCAAAAGTAAGTCCTGGAACCATTACGCCTTTCCACATACCCCAAAGCACCTTGTACCTATTGTATCCCCATAGCGCTCTGTGCTTCATTATGGCTGCATTTCACTTCCCTTTTACTGTTATTGTTTCTTCCTGTGTTTCCATATATCTATTGCCTTCGCTTATTCATATACCAAGATATTTATATCATATAAATAATACAAGTACAATCATAATAATACAATCATAATACAAGTATCATATACTTGTATTGCCACTGTAGGTCCACAGTTTCAATTTCAAACCTAAATTCTTGCCTTCCTGTCCACAGATGCTGCAAATCACTTTGCTTATTAGCTAGCAACACAATGTCGTCTACATAAAATAAACCCGGAAGCTGCTATTCCTCTACGGTACCCGCCTGTTTGTATAAGAGATTAAACCCAATATTACTTCCTTCTAGCGCCCTCTCCATCCTCACCATGTATATCATAAAGAGCAGTGGGGATAACGCGCACCCTTGCCTCAGTCCCTTGTTGATATCAACTTTCTCCTCGCTCCTCATCCCTTTCCATTCAACGCAAGCAGTATTTTCTAAGTAAATCTCTCTCAAAAGTTGTAGACAATCGTGACCTAAGCCTTCCCCTTCCAGAATATCCCACAAAATGTTGCGGTCTACGTTGTCATTCGATCCTGTAATGTCTCAAAAGGCCACATATAACGGTCTGCTTTCTACTCTTGATATTTCAATGCACTGAGTAAGAACAAATAAGTCATCATCCAAACGCCTACCTATTCTGAAGCCATTCTGAAGTTCTCCCAAAATACCATTATTCTCTGCCCATGCTTGCAGCTTTAATTTGATTGCCTGCATTGCTAGCCTGTATATTACCGATGTAATGGTCAACGGTCTGTACGAGTGAATTCTATCTTTCTCCCCCTTACCTTTATAAATTAAGTTCATTCTATTTTGTTGCCAACTGTCTGGTATTCGTCTATCTTTAAGACTTTTCTCTACTGCTTTCAACAGAGCTTCCTTACTTTTTTGGTCCTAGTTCATTAATCAGCCTAACGGGAACCTGATCTAGCCATGTGGCTGTGTGCTTAGGAATTTTCTCTTTGGCTTTCTTCCAGTTGAAATTTGTCAGAACCAGCTCCTTTTCCCTCTGGTTCTCTTTCATGCTCTTCTTTCTTCAAGTACAACCTCGTCGTTGCCTTGAAAAGATTCGGCTGTTACTTTTCGGATCTAGTTTAATGCCGCTTTCCCTTCCAAATTCTTTCCGTCTTCATCTGGGATATGTTATTGTATTGTTGTTGACTTCCTGCCTAATAATGTTATGTGGTTCCAAGATACTCTAGGTGTGGCCCTCTTTTGCTGACGACCAATGTTCACTTTCGCCTTTTATTTTTGCTTGCACCAGAATTTCAACCGTAGACTTTTTCTTCCAGTATATTTCCCATTCACTTGCCACTTCATCCTGTGGCAACTGTGCCTTCTATGCCTGCCTGTGCTCTCAGCATGCTTTCTGTTATTTGGCGATTGCTTCTCATGTCTCCCTGTTCCACCAGCTTTTCGGTTTCTTTTTTCCTTTCCAACGAACTGCATTTTTGTCGTTATTACACTTAGAAGCTCACTATGTTCCCACTCTTTACTTGGCCATTTGCAATGTTCTTCCTCGACTCTTGTGACTATATTTGTTATTTGTTCAGCGTTCATATTTGGACTGGCTATTTTGCACTCATCGCTCACTTTTCCAACTACATATTCCATTTTCAAAATGATGAGTTTATGGTCACTGCTTATGCTGCTATACCCTTCCTCGTCGATGACCATTTATCTCAACTTATGAATTTCTTCTGTCATCAGACAGTAATAAATGGTTGATTGCCGGTTTCCCACTTCCCACGTGATTTTCATGTTTACAGCCAAAGAATTCAAGTGACCGCCGCACCGGTGTTTCGGAAAAGTGCAAATAGAATGCGGTTGTTACTCTGCATGTTCACGAGATAATGTCGAACTGATGCACAAGTCAGTGACGTGTCTGAAGTGCTAGCCATTTCATCGTGGACAACATGTCAGGCCTTCGAAGATTCATGAGCTGAAAACAAAATATAGTAAAGCTAGAACGGCTTAATTAGTGGCTAGCCACGCATTTCGGGATGACTAGTGTTCACTGTGGTGTGGTGGGGCCAGGTGCTTTGGGTTTGGGGGACGCCGAATTCCCGCTAGTCATATATGCACGTTACAGAAACAAACGACCTTTCGAACCAACATTACCTGGTTCTGTTTACTGTGAGAAAGTGCTGCGGGCAAAAGACAAACCACCGTGCCAAATTTTACTGTAAAATAGGCAGGAGCAACGACGATACAAGGTTCTCGTCCGCAGCGAGGTAGTTTGTACGGTTGGATTGATTTTCTGTTCCGGATGACGTTTGGACACGGGTGACGTCACTGGGACGGTAACCTTACGTGCCAAGTTCGTCTTTGTCCAATCTTTATGTTTCACCTTACTACAGGTTTGTAATGAGGTGAAGCATACTAATACACATTCGCCACTTTAACACGCGCCGTGCCGCCTTCCCATTGGATGTTGCTTTGCGAAACACACTAGTTCGTCATGTGTGCAAGTAACCGCTTGGCAGATGATCAAGGACACTTATTTTGGAATGCGAACTCTTTCGAAGCCGCAAACGATTTTTAAAGAATGTTTACAGCGGGACGACAGCCTGCAAGACGCCGTCGCATCGCTGTCAGCATCACGCCACATGCGTGTTTGCCTGTTCCAGAATGTTATAAAATAATGAACGCCTGCAAATGACAGTTCTGGTAATGCAGCGGGGGTATATATGCTGGCCAAAGTCACGGTTTTAACGTCCGAGTGCCACCCAAAAGCCGTTGGCATTCGAATTTAGTTTCCTCCACTTCGTGCACATCACGTCCGGTCTACCGAACAAAACACGCGCTGCCGAGTGCAAAATAGCGCACCGCAGGTATCTCCAAGGCGCCCGTCTGTCATCAGAACAAGGTAAACAAAAACACTGAGCATGTAGCTGGCGTTCTTAGCTGAGTTGGGGCCGTTGCTTTTTGTTATCTGCGCCTGTAGAAAGCTTCATACCTGGACCATCGACGTAAAGTCTTGCACGCTACAGTACAGCAGTTTCGCGGTTTGGACGCGGGCCTATGGGCGTCTTGCGCTGGAGTTTGAGGTATAGTAGCGGCGCCTGGTGGCGGCGCGGGAAACGACATCTGGGTCGTACCAGCTTGGGTCGTATTGAGCCCTGGCTGTGGCGAAGCACGTTTCTAGGCCGAGTATTGCGTCAATTCGCACTTTTTTCTGCCCTGTTGCGAGTGCGAAAAGGCTCGTCACTTCTCGCAGACCATGCCGACCACGCTGCGAGCTCGCCGCAGCCTATAGTTTAACGAAAACGGGCTCTCCGTGTGCCGTGGGACGCAATGCTGGGAGCAGACGAAATCGGTGGCGCCGATCCGGAGAGACCTAGCCCAGCCTCGAGAAGGCGTCACCGTCATTACTTCTGCGTCGTGGGCTGCCATGAACAAGAAGGCCTGAATCCCAACATCATATTCTGCCGTTTTCCTTCAAGGCCTCACGAAGTGGAGCGTCGGGCGCGCTGCATAGCTGCAGTTCGTCGCGCTGAGTAAGCGAAACTTCGCGCCATGCTGACTGCTTCGCCTGTCTTGAAGCTTGCTTGATTATCTGCGTTCTAATGTTCGGTCTTTTGCACCTACAGTCCCGACAGCAGACCGACATAGCAGCAGGCATGGCTGGTAATTCACGATTCGAGACCCGGCCACAGCGACAATTAACAATTCGACCGATGCGAAGTGGCGAAGTGACCAGTTGTGTGCAAATGAGCACAAATGGTCGGGCTCATTCGATGACACTTCACTACCCCACTACGAGCAGCACAGGTTAAGAGAGTTAAATGCGCTTATCCTTGATCTCAAGCCAGCACGTTGAGGCAACGCAGCAAGGCAGTATTGATTGCAACCCATCGATGTTCGAGCGCTGTCATTAAAACCTACATCAAGCGAGCGGCGTACGAGCTCGCACTGCAGCGCGATTCGCACGTACGTGCGAGCTCATATGTAATTGCACCAGTTATTACCAGTTACTAAAAAGGAGAGATGGCCGCTACTACAACGCAGGCATAACTACTTGTTTAGCGGCATGCAGTCAACAAAGATTGCAGGAGGCCCGCCGTTTCGCGGCATGTCGAAAGACCGCTGCCGTCGCGGCGCGTACGATCGTGCGCTCGAGCAGTTCCGTACACATGATGTGTACGGAACTGCTGTGGATTCATTTCTAGCAAGCTTTTCCTCGCGTTTGTGCGTCTGAATCTAGGAAGCTAGCGTGCAAACCTTACCTGAAGTTCCACTTCGTACGCGACTCGCTTCACTTGCGATTGACACGGTGCTAAAACTTCGCCGCCCAATTCTTGAACGGCGTACACGTATTCGGCACTGCATAATTTCTTGCCTTTACGCAGCGTGCCACCCCTGAAAAAATCTTCGGCGCCCGATATTCGCTGCAGGCCGTGAAACAACACAACCGAAAGTGACGGGTCCATAGTGTAAACGTGCTTTCCGAAGCAGACGACCGAGCTTGGTACGACCCATTTTAGCGCAGAGGGCGCTTTTTAGCACCTTTTTCGCAGCGCCCCCTGGGCAATGCAAGAGCCCCATTAGAGTTAACGTCGAGAACTTCGGTTTTCTGTTGAAATGTAAATGATCCAGAACAAGAAAAAGCGAAGAGCGCGGGCGGGCCAGCTAGATGCCGTCGCTGCCAACGTTTCAAAAGCGTTTTGAAGTTGGCATGCCTTAGAAGTTACGCTCGTACCGCCGCTAAAGTAAAGGCTGGAGTCTGCATCTGCACGGCTGCTACATAGAATAAAGAGCTGCTACGCTAGGAAAAACGGCCATTACACCGCAACACCGCTTGCAACCTGCAAAAAAGAAAATACCAATAAATGGCATATTTCTTCACCAACAGGTACCGCTACAATCAACAAACCCGCATTCTGAACCCGAAAAAAAAGTTATATTTCTATATTTCTTGAGACGGGGGCTACTAAGCTCGTTAGTTAGGACCGTGCAGTTTCCTAACAAGAAAATATCAATAAATGTTTTATTTATCAGCCAAAAGGTAGCGCTACAATAAACAAACCCCTATTCTAAACCTGCAAGAGTTCATTTTTTTTTTTGAAACAGGTGTTACTAAGCTTCCTAACAAAAAAATATCTATAACTACTTTATTTCTTCGCCAACAGGCAGCGCTACAACCAACAAACCCATTTTCTACGCCCACAATAAAGTTAAATTTTTTGAATGGGTGTTACGGTGCTACTAAGGTTGTTGATTAGGACCGTGTGGTTTCGTAGCAAGAAAATATCAATGTATGCTTAATATTTTTGACAAAAGGTGGCGCGACAATCAACAAACCTATTTCTTGCGCCCAAAATAAAGTTAAATTTTTTAAATGGGTGCTATGGTGGTACTAAGATTGTTAATTAGGACCGTACAGTTTTGTAGCATAGTTTTTGCAGGAAACTCTATGTTTTGTAGCAAGCAAATATGAACAAATAATGTGTTTTTTTGACAACAGGTAGCGCTTCAATTAACAAACCCATCCATATTCTGAACTCGAAAAAAAGTTGAATTTTTTAGACAGGTGGTTGTAAGTTTGTTCGATATGACCGTGCAGTTTCTTAGCAAGAAAATATTCATAAATACTTCATTTCTTTGCCAGCAGGTAGCGCTACAATCAACAAACCCATTTTCTGAGCTCGAAATTTCCACTAAACTTGGTCGTTAGGGCCGTGCAGTTTCGTAGCAAGAAAATATCGATAGGTGCTTTGTGTTTTTGCCAACAGGTAGCGCTACAATCAACAAATCTGTATTCCGAACCCCAAAGAGAGGTTCATTCATTTGGAACAGGGTGGGTGCTTGCAGAATTGGCTTTTGTTTATTCTCAAGTTCACCTAATAAAGAACTTTGCTTCTTGTAGTCGTTAGGCCGTATTATGGTGGAGTATTATAGCCGTATGGTACACGTTGTTTACTAGTGTCCTTTTACGGTGATTTTTATCATTCATTATCATTTATCAAAGCCAATGTTATTTTCGAGCGGCTCGTCAGCTGTTCGTCTGCTTCTGGGCCGCTTGGGTTGGCTTGGTGCGTCATGACGAGTCGCAGCGTGCTTGCTTTGGTGGTGTTTTTGTTGGCTGGTTGTTCAAGCCTGACGCGGTGTTGGTTGATGTGCCCACGTCACTGACCCAAGTTGTCTTTGCGGTGTGTTTGCAGAGCCGTTCTCACTTATGCAGGTGCCTCTGCGTTGTCTCTGCCAGTTTGGCTCGGTCTTCGGTCCGACAGCTGAGGGCAAGGATTAAGGCCAGGGTGTGTGACTGGAGATTTGTAGGTAGCCCCTGGCATTCCTGGGGAACGCGTGTTACTGACTCCTCCGGGGTGCCGCACAGGCGACATGTTGGCTGTTACCAGAACAATTCTTGTCGACGCAGCTATGTCAGGAGGGCACCTGTCCGGGTCTGAAAGAGGAGAGCTCTGCTCTATCCCCTCTGTAGTATGGTTCCTGTGCCGGTTCTTGCATGTGCTGATGGTAGAGCGATAAGCTTTGCTTCCTTTTGACTACTTTGATCCTGGTCTCCGCGCTGCATTTGGTGATGTATTCTACCGCCGCTCTGCGCCAGTCCGCCTCCGTTATTGCTTTTTGACGACCACAGTTTCGGCCGCACTTCTTTTCCAGGCACTTTATCCGCTTTGTCCACTGCGTCCTGTGGCCGCAGTACCGTAGGTATTTATGTATTCTGAAGCTGTAACTTTTGCTGTGCATATATTTCAGCCGTCCTGCGTACTAAATTTTTCACCTTGCCTCTATGCTTCGCAATGAAAACCAGTTCATTTCTCCAATTAACGCTGCATTGGCTGTTGCGCAGTTGCTCCCGAGTAGCCAGTGGCCCAGCTCGTGCTGGTGTCTGTCGAAACATTTCGTCGCTTGTGCTGTGTATGCGAGGACATCTCCAGCCGTTAGGGCCGGTACTGCAAGGGCTTTCCGTAGCGTCCTTCTGACCATAGAGTTTCTTACAATACACTGTATCAAACTCTGTGCTTCCGACTGCATATGAATTTGCGAATGATGAGCCAGAGCCAGACTTGACCTTTCAACCTATTTCATTTGTTTACCAGTATCTGTTCTTGCTGGTCATAGTTTGGTTGGCCCGTCATCTTGACACCTAAATCTTTGTAAGTTCATGTTTTTTGATGTCTTTCCCTTGCCGTAGTCATGTCACATTTTGGTCTGTTTTGTGTACATTTATGGCCATACATTGCGATTTGTCTGAGTTTAATATGAAGTCGTCCCCCTTTGCCATTCAGGAGGAAATGTCAAGGAGGTGCTGGAAGTCTGGGGCTGTTTCGGCGAGAACAATATCATCTGCAAATGCGTTAATTTGGTCTATTATTTTTGGCGTTTAACTGTGACAGTTCTTAGTCGTAGGCCAGGTCCCTCATTGTCCAGGGCTTTAAGAAGGCTGTGTATGTACAAGTTAAACAAGGTTGGCGGGAGTGGAAATTCCTGTTTCAGCCCAATTTTAGCTAGATTTTCTGCGAAGTGTGGTCGTTAATTTTGTTCGTACAGCGCTGTGCCGTCTGAGTAGACCTCTGCCAGCAGTGTTATGAGGTCTTCTTCTATCCATATTTCTTTTCGTTTCTCTCGCAGTATCCAGTGGGGGATATTGTCATAGGCATTCTTCATGCCTGGGAAGGTCAAGTGTAGTTGTTACATTTCAGTGAATTTCATTTATATTGCTTGGGTGATCGTGAAGATGTGGTCGCCTGTTCGACGGTTTAATCGAAAGCCATTTTGTGACTGTGAATATGTTATTGTATTCACAGTAGTTCTGCTGTTGGGAGTTTTTTGTGTGCTGAAAAGCTTTAAAACATTCCTCAGTACAACTATTGACCTATATGATTACAGATCCCCCCTACGCGCGCTACTCTGGCGCCATCTCGTAGCCATCGTCGTTGCAGAGCCCGTCTTGCGCGGCACTACGCTTTCCTTCTCAAGCTTTCGCCGTATCCTCCTCCTCCTCCACTTTCCACCTCATGGTAGCGCTGCACCCTTCTCCGCTTTCCTCCTCGCTCTATCTCTTCGCTATCGCCGTCTTTCATGCCCCGCTGTGCTCTACGTTCTCTTCCACCCTTCGCTGTGCTCGTTCACTCGGTTACGCCGAGGGACACCGACGGCGACGCTCGCCGCAGGAGCGGGCGCCTAAGAACTGCGCTTTAAAAGCAAAGGTGGATTTTCTCGCGAGTCTTTTCACACGTTTCCGAGTATTACATGAGTCCGTTTCTTTTGGTTCTCTAGCAGGTAAATTTTGTCGTTTAGATCCTAAAAAAACAAGGAGCACGGATTAGACGCCCGTGGAACAAAAGTGTATTTCTTTCGACACTCGTTCTTGTTTAAATTTGGTGACGTCATCACGTTTCGACGATTGGCGGTTGTCGGTCGCGGCGGAGTCGTCCTGGGCACCGGTGTCCTGACCAGGAAGCGTCCTGTGACATAAAGCGAAAATTAGAAGAACGACTGACAAACGCACAAGAAGATTGAAAACTTGCCGTGCTGGCATAGGGCTGTCCTGCAAGCGACGGCCAGTCACTTTCAATGCGTAAGCATTCTAGAGTTGCTTCCTTCGGAAATATGTCCGTCCGTCTGTCTGTAACACGTCACACGATGCGCTGCACAGGTATACATGTATGTGAGGTCCTATAGGGGTGTATGTGAGAATGCCCTATGACGACTTTGATTTATGATCACACACACACACACGCACACACACACACACACACACGCACACACACACACACACACACACACACACCATAAGCCACCAAACAGGGACATCAAGTACAACATAGGGGAAATTACCTGTACTTACTAAATGAATTAAACAAATAATAAATCAATGGAAATGAAAGTCGATGAAAGAAACTTGTCGCAGGTGGGGAACGTTCCCATGTCTTCGCATTACGCGTGCGATGCTCTACCAATTGAGCCACCGCGGCGCCATTTTCCCATCCACTTTCTTGGTATTTATGTTTCCTACCTTTCATTCCTCGTTTCTCTCTCTCTCTCTACTGGAACCCTGGGAGTGTTAGCCAGCGTCAATTGTTTATTCATCCACTTCCATTGGCTTTAATTTATAATTTCTTTAATTCATTTAGCAAGTACAACTAATTTCCCGTATGTTGTCCTTGGTCTCAATGTTTGTTGCTTGTTGCAAATGGCTTCAGTGCCTGACATGGCGCTCGGAGAGGTACGCGCGTGATAGGTCGGCACTTGGAAAGAGCAGTCGGTGCTTCATTGGTGCGAAGTAGTATGGACGGAGCGGGACGGCGCTAGGAGGACGGTAATGAGATAAACAATGACGGCAGCAGAGATGATAGAAAGTGCGCTCACGCAAAATACGGGTTCACTTCCAGGAACGAGGGTCCCTTTTTAAACAAAACTAATTGTGCAATATAAAAGCTCACAGCTTCCTCTGCACCCTTAAAGAAAAGCTTGCACCCTTTGGAGCGTGTCTCGTTCCACAGCACTACACTCTTGAAAGAGTTTACGCCATCTGAGGCTTATGTTGTCCCACAACAATAATCTTCTTCTGCCTTGCTTGCGTTTCCTTTCTTGAAAACTCAGCGCTCGCTACTTTCTTGTGAAGAATGCTGCGACACGTTGATAACGCGCAAGCCGTTCGTGACTTGGAAGTACCTTAATTAACAACGTTAACCAGAAGCTACACAAAATCTCTGAGTGCCGCCATTGTCGCCTTCATAGGCTCGGCGAAGAAAGCCAAGAAAGAGCTGTCTGTGGAGTTGCATCTTCAAAACATCTCTGCCCCTTCCAGTACGTGAAGATGGTCGCACAGCGAAGCTGTGTTAGTTACACCGAGTGCTGCACCATGCAAGTCAAACTTCGCAAGCAGCCTATATTGTAAATCTTTTGTTTCGCCATTCTTTCGCCTCATTTTCGCTTTTGCGTGCTTCGCGAGGTGGGCATGCTTTAGGAGTGCTTTATTTCTTTTTTTTTTGCGGTTCTCCCAGTATTTTTCTTTCTTGTTGTGCGTGAGGTTTCTGTGTGTGTTTTGCCGTTCTTCTGTTTGCCGTGCAAGTTGCTCTGCCCCTTTTTGCGCTGACGCTCGCGGTAGGTGGCTTCTTCCTCAGCAGAAATAATTAATTATGGGGTTTTACGTGCCAAAACCACTTTCTGATTATGAGGCACGCCGTAGTGGGGGACTCCGGAAATTTCGACCACTTGGGTTCTTTAACGTGCACCTAAATCTAAGTACACGGGTGTTTTCGCATTTCGCCCCCATCGAAATGCGGCCGCCGTGGCTCAGGAGAACGCACTACTCGAGGTCTTCTCATAGCTGTAGCTGGGATGGAATGTGCGGAACATGGTAATCCAAAGCTCCGTATATTGGGCGCAAGGCCCACCACTGGAGATGCGGGCGCTGCAATCGTTTTGACGATTGGTTGGATTGCTTTGTCGATTGCCGTGGCTGCCGGCACTCCTTGCTGGCGCAAGAAGTGCCGGCAGCCACGCTCTCCTAGTATCGCGTTTCAGTCGCTGAGCACTGCTCCATAAATCCCTTTCTCTATGTGCTCGTTGGCCGCAAACCGCCAGCATAACATTCGTTTCTTTCGCAGCAGGGTTGAATCATCGATAAATTCGATGCCGATCTGGCTCGACCACCGAAAGTGCACCGTGTGACAACCGTATAAAATTCACGTGTAAGATAGCATTCTCGCAAGGGGGAAAGGCGTCACTCCAACCCCTTTCCCCCTGTCGAGCTCTTCTCTTACCCGTCCGCTAGGTCACGTGGCCCCTTTTTAGCGAAGTCAGACAACGACGGCACAGGGTCCGCCACACAGCTTCACTGTAAAAGCTTGGCGAGCAGCACCAACACGGCGATATGAAGATAATCGAACATGCCACTAAAGAGAATAGCTGCAGCGAGCTTCGGTTAGAACATCGCGTCGGCATGATATAACTTCGTCACTCGCCTACAGTGTTCGCGCGTGTTCGGACAAAGGCGGGACCTCACGGCGTGCGGCCGTTACTTAGGCTGCTCGTGAGGGAAGCTCGCGTTACAAACGAGGACGTGTAGAGAGGCATCACTCTCGAGCCGGTCGCTAAGGGGGTCTACAGGAACCAGAACACGCAACACAGAGGCCTTCAGCTAGCCTCAGGACTGCGGCCTTTCCATTCGTCGGGGCAAGCCGTTCATTGGTGGGAGTCCCGATGCCATCGTCACGTTTGTGTTGCCCGCCGAGGCTATTCGAGGTAAAGTGCCCGAGAAGTTTTGAAAGGTTCCATGCAGTCCGAGACCGTTTTTTCGATAAAGACGCAATGCAGCTGAAGCAAAACAGTAGATGCTTTTGTCAAACGCAGGTTCAAATGGCTGTCACGGATCTTACTTTGACTGAAGTCTTTGTGTATGTAAGCGACGTTGAAAACATGACACTGAGCGTGGCTTTATGCCAGGAATACATTGATGATGTCATGATGACGCTGAGAGGACAATTTTTTTTTCAAGCATTACGTATTTGCCTGACATGCTTGAGTTGTGAGAATAGAGGTACTGTACTGTTTGTGTTGCCTGTGTTTGAAGCTGAGAGCAGGCATAGATTAATGAATAAAGGCTGTGACTGAAGCTAAAACACCTAGTGTCTGATATGTATAAAGTATGTGTGCGGGCACGTATTTTTTTCTCTGTTTTCTTGCGTTAACATTTTCCCATCATACGTGAACCAATCTCATCTTTCTCATGATGACATTTAGGCGAGTGAGTTTTTCAAACATCTGGCACATTTTTAAAAACACAATTGAACGGGGCCCTAAAGAGAAAAGTGATATCTTCTGTATCAGTAAATTACCTTTCTACAATATCAAAAACACCACTCTTACCACGACAAAACGCTTGGTAAGCCACCTCGACAGTTCCAATTTTATGGCATGGTAGTGGTGGTAACAACTTTATTAACAATCCGGCAAATTCGTGGCCTGGGCCTAGGCCGCCCCCGAGGAGGTCCGGAGATCCTGTCTCCTCGCCGCCTCACGGGCTTGCTGGATGGCCCATGCAGCCATTCTATATATCACCGGCGTTACTGTAACTAGCCTGTACTGTAGCTCGTCTTATCCTTATCATGTTTACTTTGTAGATGGAGTTCATCTTACTTTCACGCCATCCAACCGGAATTTTCTTCGTTCTAATCACTTGCTATATGGCATTAGTCAGCAGTGCCTTGGTCTTTGGACCGAGGTTTTTAATCAGCTGTATTGGGGTTTCATCGGGTCCTGCTTCAGCGTTATTAGGGACATTTTCTTCTGCTTTTTCAAATAAAAACTTTCTATGTTAAATTTTGATCTCTCAGGCTTCTCTGTTGTTGCTTTATCTGTTGTTTATGCTTCTGCGACGTGACACCACTTCTCGGCGACATGAAAAAGTTGAGAAAAGCACATATTATTTCTCTATTTTAAGTATTTGCGCCTGCGAACCTATGAAAGACACGATGTAGGTTACAATGATAGCGTAGAATAGCGTGTCTACGTTTTCTTGTGCGAAGATAACTTTCCTCTCGGCTTTCCAAGCATCCTGCTCAGCCGCCATCTTGTTTGGCCAGGAAAGTAGCCTGGATCGTTGTTGACTTGGATGCTGCCTTCGCTAAGCCGTACATTGCCGTCGATATGGCCAGTATTGGAACACAGCCCTCGCGTATGACACTGCGGCAGCCCGCTTTTATCTCGCGCGACAAAATCCGAAACTGGAACTAATGAAGTAACGGCTGCGTTTGAACGCAACGGAACGCTGCATATGCGGTCTCCTCTTTCCAGCGCGACCGTGTACAGTGTACTAGAGTGTACTAGAAATATTCTAGGCCACTTTAACATAGTTTCTCGTATTTCCGGCGAGTATGTCACGCCAGTTTCTCGACGAGAGAACGCACTGCATGAGAACATGCCAGCAGAGAACACCAGTACGATGCGCAATGATGCAGCAGTTAAACTTTTTCTTTGTCTATACAGCGCGCTGCAGCGTTTACAGATGCGCAGAGTATGTCTTCGTCTAGCTCATTTACAGAGCCTTCGAGATCCTAGCTCATCAACGCTGTTGAAACTAGCTGGCGCGGTGCCCTATTGAATGCCGACGCAACACCGCATTCGTGTGCGGCTGCACGAAGGTTCGAAACTACGGTTAGCATGCAGTTTTTTTTTACCAGACGCGCGTGCAACGCGGACAGCCTACGTCAGCGCATGCGCAAGTCGCCGATTCCCGCCTTGGCTCCCGAGCCGGGCAAGGATTTTCTGTGCCGGTGCTCATTCGAACCAAATGTGACTGTCATGTCTCCGGCTTCTTTTTCGTTCTTCAGACACGCTTGAAACCTTCTGATGCTGCGACGCCTGAGAAGGACCGAGGATCGAGGCAAGATAACTGATTTCAAGCCACGGGCTCCGACGCAAACGACCGAATGTGAGTGGCGGATGTGCTGAGGGAGCAGCACAATAGCCGCATGAATTGACATTTGTTTTCCTCGGGCAATTACAACAAATTACGTGTATTTGAAGCTTCGTATAAAGTTGAAAATACGTGTTTAGGTTATCTTGGAGAGCGTATTGAAACATTCGCTTCGTTGGGCTGCCTCCGTAATGAAATCGTTTTAGGAGTGGAATGGTCGCTTGCGCTTGTACGTTGTGATGAGGAATGCTCTCGCGTTAAAAAAAAAAAACGCATTTGAGCGATGTACACCTAAGTCCAAGTGCTCCCTGGTTTGCGTGACAGCGGCCATGACAAGGCACTTGGAATTGGCGCCAACTCCAGAAACGGACAGAGTTGCGCAAAGGTGCGCCATTTTGTTCCAAAGCTGTGCGGTAAAGCCGCTACTCTCGCGCGCAGGAGCCAAACTTAGCACGGCGGCAGAAGTTTGTATTGACGCCGTTCCATATTTTGTAGGTCCAATAGGTCCAAGAAGAGTTGACAGTTGGGCTAGTTGGTCGTCCATATTTGAAGTAGTAGCTTAGCGCAAATAAACCACAAACACAAGGAAGACAGACACGGACAAGCGCTACTCACAACTGTTTAATGGAAAGGAAGGATGGTGCATATATATATATATCCTCTTGTCACGCATGCGCCTACCAAACAGAAGTGAAGCCGGTACATGCACATCAAAGGCGGTCGCGCAAGAAGTTAAATTCGGCATCCAGTAATGTGATAGAAGGCTCACTCACACATCTATCTCTATTCTTCTTGATAAGAGGATATATATATATATGCACCATCCTTCCTTTCCATTAAACAGTTGTGAGTAGCGCTTGTCCTTGTCTGTCTTCCTTGTGTTTGTGGTTTATTTGCGCTAAGCTACTACTTCAATAGGTCCAAGAATGGTTCTTTGGGGTAGGCAGATAAAACAGAAGAAATAACATGCATAGCAAGTGTGATTTTACGTGGATGAATTGTGGACGTGTGGTTAGAAACGTTCGAAACAAAGGTACGACTGACTTGTGTAGGTTTAAGCTGAGTAATACACGGGAATTGGACGCCTTGTCGAAGGCCTTTTCAATGTCTGAGCAAAGGAGATCTACAGGAATGTAGGGACTGTGGAGAGAGTGAATATTGTGGAGAAACAGAGTGAGTTGGTTATCTCAAGTGAAGCCCTTACGGAAGCCATTTATGGTGAAGGAGAAAGAAGTTCATAGTTGATAGGAAATTAGCAACGTTAGAACTGATTACGTTGGCAAGAATTTTCGAATGGATTCTAGTAATAGAAGCAAGACAACACTTCTTATGACAGGGCTTAGGGCTTTTCTTGAAAACTGTAATGACCTTACCAATCATCCAGTCAAGTGGTACAGATCCTGTTTCAAGCGACTGTTGAAAAAAGTTTCGCTAGAAAGAGACTAGAAATTTGTTTAGTGTTTAAGGTATTTTCGCATTGATGCCGTTCATTCCTGTTGATGATGAATTCTTTATTGAATCGAATACATTTGTGATTCCATGGGGATCAAAATTAATGCTATTCAAGACAGAGTAATTTAAATGCTTGAAATCAGAAAGGTTATCGCTCGCTTAATTAGTAAATATGGAAGGGAATGCGTTGTTCAAGAAGTTATGACTTATAGTTTTGGGACAGCTGCGCCAAAGACGTCGTAAAGTGAGATCGCTGGAGTGGTAAGAATTTATGGCCTCCCAAAGCGCTCAGGATTGTTCTGTAATAGATGGTAATATGGAACAAAATAAATGGCGTTTTGTTCGAACGTTGAGCTAGTTAAATGCATTAGCACCAGCGTGATATTTCACCCATGCATCCGAATTGCCAGAAGCTCAAGTAAAACTAAATAGCCTGTTTTCTCATTTTAAAGCATTTCAAAGCATTCATGGCATGCCATTTACATCCGTATCATTGATGTATTGCTTGCGTGTCATAACATGTTATTCATGAGGTCCTATCTAGAGTTACTGTATATGCTACCGCAGGTATAGCATATACAGTAACTCTAGTCCTATCATGCATGTCGTGACATGTATATCGTGCGGGCTCGTCATTTACTCATCCCATGCGTGTTATGTGACGTCATACATGTCACGTCAATCACGTCATGTCACGCTTGTTACGGAAGCTGCGAATCGCTATGACGGTGGCTTTGAAGGAAACGTTCCGCTGCGTGGCGGAACGTTCGACGTCATTTTAGACCACGTGATGCCGCTCGTCGAGTAGCGGTGCGAGGAAAAGGGAAACGCATATGCAGCTACACTAGCGCTGACTACTTATAGCGGACGTTGCCTGCGGCCTGCGATGTTTCCGTTTCCATTGCAGCAAAGGTATAATGTGGAGCAGCATTTATCAACGTTTTGCGGTGAAGCTGTTATTGCGACTAGAAGCGCTCAGAAAAAAGTTATATGCCAATTTTCATGGTGATTTTTTAAAGCGAAACCTTTACTGGCCGCGAACTTGCGATTTCGCCGTGGCGGTGCTCCGAGGAGGCACATGACGTCACAGTGCGCGCCTCTCCGTGGATATTTCTCTCACTTCCTAGTCACTACTGCGCATGCGCCACTAATAGCACCGAGCCACAGGTGTTCCGCCGCTGCGCAGCGCCGCGCCTTTCCGCCGCCGCCGTTTGGTATGACGTAACACCGCGTTCCTCGTCGTTGCGCTCGCCTCCGCTCGCTTGGCCAGCTGCGTCGCATGCCTGATAACATGTCGGAGGATTGAAAAGGAGAGCTCGCGTACGCCGCAACTACAGTTGAGGCGGCAGTATGGACGGCGACAATTCTGATAAGCTGGAGGAGGGCTCGAATCGACATCGGAATGAGCTGAAGAGGAAACGAATCGCCCAGAAAACAGATGAACAGCGCGCCGAACGACCGGCTAAACGCCGCAACATAGCTAGACAACCAGACTAACCTGGACTTGCGATCAAGATTAACCAAGGCTAACCATGCTGTGCCTTAGCTTTCGCTACGTATATCCTGGCATAGAGGAGCTAAGCCACTGCTAATTTTTTTAAAACAAGCTAGATCGTAAGCACTTGCGAAGTTTATATTTTAATGAAACGTGGGACGAGATTTATAAGGGCGATATTTGATTTGGTATGATTGATTTATTTCATGTGGCAGTCACCAGCCTTAGGGCGTTGGTGACAACTCACTACGTGATGTACAGTCGCGGACAGAATATTATGGACCATGAAATCTAAGAAAAAGCTGAATATCTCCGCAACCTCACAACGCAATCTGGTATTTGCATTTTGGACCTCGACTAGAATATGCTAACAACGTTGTCGTGGGCAGTTTTACTGGTTACTGCTACAGGCTGCTCGGGAATTGAACGTTTTCGGAGATCCCGTGGTCCATTTTATTCTGTCCGCGACTGTACATCACTTTTTCTCACAGTGTGAGAAGAATAATGCAAGAAAAGAAATACATTTATCAAGTGAGTATTAGTACAGCGGACAAGGAAAAATGAGCGAGGACAATGCTGACCATGAATAACACGACTGCACAATCACACAAGAATAGATGCAAACTTTCATATGAAGTCAGGGAAAACGTCACTGTTCAGTTCAATTTCTATATGCAGGCATATCTTCAAGTGTGTGCATCAATTACGGGTAAAAAAATTGCCAGCGGCGTAACCGTGTCGCTGCCGAAAAGTTAACACCAGCAGCAATGTAAAATACACTTGGTTACTGCAATATTAGCTGTGTTTGTCTGGTTGAGCTTTGCTCCCCCAGGGGCTGCACCGTGCAGGCCGCCCACGTTTGCGCCTCCGCCAGTCCGGTAAAACGCCCGGTCCGCCTGCGCTTACCGTAATACCGGACAAGCTAAAGCTTATAAGTTATGAATGCGAAAGCATTAACTGAAAGTTTTAGCTTGTCCGGTATTCCGGTAAAACGCCCAGTCCGCCTGCGTTTTTCGGAATACCGGACAAGCTAAAACTTATGAGTTGTGAATGCAAAGACATCAAGAGAAAGTTTCAGCTTGTCCGGTAAAACGCTCAGTCTGCCTGCGCTTACCGGAATGCCGGACAAGATAAAACTTTCTCATAATTCTTTCGCATTGACAACTCATAAGAAATGCTTAGGTGTGCTCGGATTTTTTTATTGCAATTTCGCCCGGTGTTACCGCTTCTTTTTTATTTATTACATCACACCAAAGATTACTTTATAGTAACTGCAGTACGCGTCGATGACCACCTCAACCGCATTCACAGTGTTCTTCGTGACCCTTAAATTTTATGCCATACACGAGAAGTGCTTCGTTTCGGGCTCGGCATGGTTGATGTGGTAGCGAAGTGCCAACACATAGTGCGAGAACAACAACGATCTCATCAGCCACGCATTAGACAACGCAAGGGGGTGACTCTTCTTATGCCCTTATTTATTTATTTTTTGCTATATGCCTGTGAAGTCGCCTGTTTAAACTCGGTTTGGGTGTCGCGTGACTGCGCGGGACATATCGCTCGGGGGTAAGTCTATACCAATAACTGCTTTGAAATGTTAAGCTTTTTTTGCTGGTATAGCTATTTATTATATTCAAGAGTCGTTTTTACAAATTTGTATACAATCCTTAGTTTTTAAACATAAAGTGCGCGTGCACGATAGCTCTAAATGACATGCCAGGAAATTTTTAACCCGTCCTACTGCTTTGTCCGCTTTTTCATGTTAGCGCGGTACACCGACTTTGTTAAAAAAAATTCGGCACTCCTGTAGCACGTGAAGGTGAAAGCCTGTTACACACTTAGTAATGTGCCGTCTCACATCGTCGCGTTGCTGTTTCTCGCAGTTCGGCTTCTTCGGCTCGTGTTATACGCTTAACTCCGGCTAGGAGCACTCGCATAGCGGGGTTGGATCTCGCTGGATCTGCTGCATTTTTTGTGTGTGAGCCCGCTCTACAAGGGCCGCGTCTGCTACCCGTGCTTGGGCTTACAAGACACTTATACAGGCGTACATTGGGTGGATTTTTTTGATTCATGGTATACCTGTGCAATACTATATGGGACAGAAAGAGCGGGTGCATGCATCACAAACGGCGAAATTTACTTGACACAAAGGGTATGCAAGAACCGTAAAACACATGAATTATTACCGCGCATGCGGGCTGCTCATTCTTCGACTGAGAATTTTTTTTTTTGTGAGAACCTACTTACCGTCTT
Source organism: Dermacentor albipictus (assembly GCF_038994185.2). Lineage (NCBI taxonomy): Eukaryota > Metazoa > Arthropoda > Arachnida > Ixodida > Ixodidae > Dermacentor > Dermacentor albipictus. The sequence continues at coordinate 22,970,438 of NC_091829.1, forward strand.
TGAGCAATCATTCTTTTATCAATTTCAAAGTCAACATTTCACGGCCAAACTCAGAAAGAAAAAAAAAGAAGATCAAGACCATTTATGACTATAAGAAAGCTGATTTTGAATAAATTGACAATGAGCTCTGTATTTTCCTTGACACGTTCCTGACTGATTTCGATAACCGCAGTGCGCAAACGAACTGGGACATGTTTATTGCTAAAAGCAGTGAATTAACGGAAAGAAATTATCCCTACCTGCACTCTTTCCTATTATAATAACGCTCCTTGGTACAACACTCACATTAAGCGCTTTTTTAATAAAAAGAAACGTTTGTACAGATCAGCTAAAACATCCGCATACAGTGAAAAAATGGCAGCCTACAAACGCGTTACACATGACTACACAACAGCGCTTAAGCAAGCTGACTTTTTTGAAGAACGCATTGCCATCCATGCTAACTACTGATACGAAAAATTTATGGCGCACTATTAACCCAAAGCATTACAACACCATAGCCCTTGTTGGTAACACTGGTAACGCCATTCCCTCTGCCGATTGTGCATCCATGTTAAATGACGTTTTTTATGCGCAACTTTTCTAAACGCGCTCATGAAACGCGTTCAGCTACACAATCTTGCGACTACGCCGCAATGTACCTGTTAATAATTGAAACGGTCAGCGTAGAATTCTCATCTGCTTCTCGCTATGACTTAATTAATGCAAATGTTCTAGAAAACACTAACACGTGTTGTTCTGATATTCTTACAAAGACCTTTCTAGCAATCACTCGCATAAGTTCACTGCCTGTTGATTTGAAGGTGGGGAAGGTAATCGCACTCTACAAAATGGGTACTAAACATTCCCCATTGAACTATCGGCCTATTTCTTTAACCAGCACATCATGAAAAATTTTCGAGCATATTCTCTTTCCTCACGTTGCCAACTTCTTAGAAGCAAACTCACTTTTTTTCTGAGTTTCAACGCGGCTTCCGCAAAACGTATGCATGTGACACCCAACCATTATCGTTCACTCACAAGCTGGATCTAATACTTGACCACTATTCAGTAGCAGACAATTTTGTTAGACTTCACAAAAGCGCTCGATAAAGTGTGCCATTGTTTATTGATCTACAAACTGCAACAATTAAACATCGATCATAAAATTCTGTACTGACTTGAGGTTTTCCTCAATAACCGCTCACAGTTTGTTTCAGCTAGCGAAGTAACCTCGAATGTGAGTCCAGTTTCTTCGGGTGTACCACAAGGCTCTGTGCTTGGACCTCCCTTACTTCTCATTTATATTTACTGCTTACCTTCATGTGTTTTATGTCAAATTCACCTATTTACCGATGACTGTGTAATTTACACCGAAATAACTTGCGATGATGTAATCAGGCTTCAAGCTGACCTTAATGTCGTTTTTTGCATGGTGCAATTCATGGTTAATGGAATTGAACGTTAACAATCGTAAATTTATGCTTGTATCTAAGCTACCTAGGAACCACTTGTGTACACCCTTAATAACGCTTCCATAGAAATGGTAACAACTTGCAAGTACCTTGGTCTTCACATAACATCCGATCCCACTTGGAATATCCACATCGCACTTATAATAAGTAACGCTACAACGTTAACCGAATGCTAGGTTACTTACGACGCAACTTTTCCAAAGCACCTTCTTTCTCAAAATTGTTCTAATACGGTCAAAACTTGAGTGTGCCACGTCATTCTTCTATTATATGAAATAGACCTGATGCACTCATTGGAAATGGTTCAGAATAATTCTACTCGTTTCAGTCTTTCTAACTATAACAGAACGGCGAGTATCAGTGCCATGAGATCTAGCCTTAACTATAACCATCCTTGACATCACGTCGCAAATTTTTTCGTCTGTGCTTTTCTCATAAGTTATTTCATCACCCGCTGTTACATAACAAACTTATTTCCCCGCCTCCGTATGTATCACCCAGAATGTAGGTCATATTCATAAGGTCGGCACCCCATTATGCAGATCCAACGCTTTCTTGCAGTCATTTGTACCTCGCACTTCCAATGAGTGGAATCGCCTATAAGCCTCGCGTCGCAGATCCTCAAATATTGAAGAACGTCGTAGCTAATACTGTATAACTAGGAACCTTTTTCTTCACATTGTTCAACCTGTACCCACGAACGTCATAGCTAACTTTGTATATCTAGGTGTCATTTGTGATTGTGTATATATTATTTTCTATTAACTCCAGTTTTTTTTAATTTACCCATTTTGCTTGTATCCACTCCACTCTGTAATGCTGTAATGGCCCTGATTGTACGCTAAATAAATAAAAAAGAACAATAGCGGTGCTAATGCGATGATCAAATTATTTTTTGACGAGAAATGCCTGGAATGGGGGGGGGAGGGCAATATGTTAGCTTCCGATTTAATCATTTAAACCTAAACGAACCCATCGTTTGTGTTGTCTGCGTCCTCTGTTTGTGTCCCGTGTATACTGCTATGGTAACGTGAATCAAGAATCTGGCAACCAACTGGCCCGTTTAAAAGCTGGTCCATCTAATGTAAGTAATGCATTGCTTATATTGGGCGGGCCTGCGACACGTCATCGTATCTCCGCTACTCGAAAGCGTTGCCGCTTTCGAAACCTTCGGACGGAGACGACTCTTGACTCAAAAAAACACAGTTCACTTTACGGTCTACCACATTCCTTTCACTTGACTCGTTGATGTTCAATGAACTACCTGTCTCCAGCATAAACTTTAAGCGACTGCCATATATTCGCGTATTGAAATTGCTACCTTTCCGGCGGTTGCGGTCACAGACACACTGGATGTCATTTCCAAGATGAAGTAGAACCATTTTCTTTTTTTAAAAATCTCGTACCTGGGGTGGTAGTCTCTGTGGGCATTGTCAAAATTCAGCCATGTTGTGGAATTCGCCATCTTGTCAGTTCTGACTGGCTGAGCTGCTACGGCCTTTGATTGGCGCGAAACGACTCGTTTGTTGGATTTGATATGACGGAATTCGATGAGTGTCCAGACTAGCGTCCTTTGCTTTTATTCAAGTAGTTTAATTGAGCCCACGAAGAAATGTTTTCGCTGTTGACACTACAGACAAAGAAGTTTATTAACAAAGAACTACTCGCCAGTAGCAGCGTGTGGCGGTACTGCCGAGATAGTCGGCAGCGGCATTGCATCGTGCATGCAGACAGCAGTTCATCGACGGAAAGAGCGACAAGAGGAAGCAGTTCTTTGTTCTGGTGAGTCACAGCAGATGCGAACACTCTTACAAGATTGCGTCTGTTGAGTCAAGTGACCGGCTTCTTTGCTGTTTGTCGCAGATATTTGGGCTGCTTAGACACACTGCCAAATGCGGAGGACCGATGACTGGCGGACAACGAAGCTTCGTCGCTGACGACCCAATGTGAGTTACTGATCGGCTAAGCCTCGCGTCAGGTCTGAACCGTGCTCTGGATGCGAGTCCGCTCATTGTAAAATCAAGCTATTTGAAATTAAGTTTTTTTTTAGCAACTTGCTGTAAATGATGTACTTCAACCTTCGGAGCATCGAAAACGTGTCGAGGTTATCTTGGAACCTTGGAACCTGTGAATGGGCAGGCCAACTTACCAGCCAACAGCGAAACCTTGTTTCGATGCGCGCGAGGCACAATGACACTTCTTGAATATAAAACCAGAGCAATCATGAAATGTAAGATGTAAATGTAAAAGAGATAAATGTAAACTTGTATGATGCAGTTACAGCTGGGGGGGGGGGGGCACTGAAATGACGCACTTGTCCGTTGTCCAACGACTAGTCATCTGAGACATTCGGCTTAACTTTGGCCTTCCTAAGCATATTGTGCCGCCTAATGTTCTTAGTACACAGACTCCAAATATGGCTGTCCACCGTAGACATCGGTGCCGGGAACTTAGAACACAATGTAGAGTTGTCGCCTGCAGATCCCCAGGCACATTTGACAGCAGGTGTCAGGGCTACCCCAACTTGAAGACACACATGTCGATGTGAATGGTTCGTTGAAGAGCGGCACGTATGCACACATTGCCACATACTCAGTGACGCAGGTTCGGCCGATAGTTGGTTTCCAACCCTGTTACCTTATCACAGCAGCCCGATGCTCTACCCATTCTTGCATTGACTACCCAGTGATCCAGGTAGGCGGGAAAACAGATAGATGGATGGATGGATGGATACTCGATTGGGATTTAACTCCTCGATCACGTTTGGATCCTTTGCGCATCTTGCCAAAGAAACCAAACGCAATCGAGAAATTCGATTTCGTTCGGATTCGGGTGCTTTGCGTGACTGGGGTATACCTCATGGCGGCAAGGAGACAATGAACAAGTGCCCGAAAAAAAAAAGAAAAAAAAAGAAGAGAGGTATCGTTAACGTCGAAAGCATGCGTTACCTGCATCGTATATACCACCGCGAGAGAATAAATCTACGCCGCCCATCGATACCCTCTCCCCGGAACACATCGACGTCCACTAGGAGGGCTCGATTCGCGCGGTGTCCATATTCCGCACAGCTATATGCGCCGCGTAAAATACTCGGCGCGTCGCAGCGCGAACCGATCTCGGACAATGGGAGAAAGCTTCTTGACGATTCGCCACGGCCGCTCGAGATGAGGAAGCCGGCGCACCTTATATGTACGTAAATGGGCGCACCCGGGCACGATAAATAATCCGCTTTGGAGAGAGCGACCCATGTCCGCATAATACACTTGGCGATGATGAAGCCGCGTCGCCGCGTGCCTGCGGTGTCTGTCGACGCGCCCCTCGCATCGAGAAGCTTCTTCTTTTTTTTTCTTTTGCCGACGTACACCGGCGTGCGACGCTTTTGTTCCGACCGAATTACGACGACTCGCCGGGACCGCTATAGGCGGGAAGAGGGTGGCATGGCTCGCCAGGATGAAGGCAAGCGCTCGCGATCCGCGCACATAAATAACGTGGCGGGCCGGTATAGTGTCGTCGTCGTCGCCTCTGCGGAGCTCATAGGCGGGTGCGCCGTGCCGAAGAAACCTTTTGCATTTAAATTGGTAATCCGCGCGGACGGCGCGAAAAAAAAAACTCGCCGCTTGCGGCTGACAGCTGATTTCCATGGACAGCGCGCGGAGCGCGCCCTGGCGGACGCCGCCGCCGCCGCCGAGCTAAGCGCGCTTCGTTCTTTCGCCGACGTCGTCGTGTCGCTGCGGCGGCTGCGCCTGGCTTCCTTTGCGGTTATACTTTGTGCACCCGTGCGCTTGGCCGCCCCACGACAATGCCATCGTGGCGGGCCTGCCGGGTCCCCGCCCGCAGAGTCGAGAATCACTTCTCTTTGCTTCTTGGCTTCGAAGCCGCCACCCGGCGCAACGAGAACGTGTCGGTGTGTTTGCAGCGGCCGCCGCTAGGGGGAGTGAGGTGAGCCGTCACGTGACCGACAAGGCTAGCGGGCGGGCTCTGGCGTATGTGATGAGACGGGCGTGTAGCTCCAAGACGGTAAGAAAGAGAGAATGGGAAAGAGTATGCCATTACCGTTTCTCTCGCTCTCTATTCTTTTGTCGAGATATAGTCTTCACGAGTGAAATTCGAGCCAGGAACCGTTTCGATGGGACATCAGACAAATTTCCATCTCTCCGATCTCTTGCCTCCCACACGTTTATAGATATCGAAACTTTGGAATAAAACAGAAGCAGCGCGACACAGGACGAGCGAGTAAAGAGCACAGGACAGCGCTCTGTCCTGTGTCGCGCTGTTTCTGTTTTATTCCAATGATGAGCAAGCCAGCCCCTTTGAACGCACTGCTAACATAGAAACTTGTTCGCAGAAGGACGAGACTGCTATGGAGGTACGGTAGGAGCTATTTTCCAGACTTGGGTAAAAGTTTTCGCATTTCGTGCCTCACACCTCTGCTGCTGTGGAAGTTAGCACATTGTTCTGATTGCCTTTTGTTTCGTTGTTAGCTGGGATAAGCTCGATCCCTATCTTTGCTTCAGCCAACAACGTTTTGACACTTTGATCGTTGGCCTGCTTGTATGAATCATAAGGCAGGGCTAGGCAGATATAGGTGCCAATATGAGTTAGATGACGGCCGGAGGGGGATGAGATCGCTGCAATGCCATCGCTGCACAAAGTTGCACGATTACGAGAAGCGAGTTGTACCGTATAGTTAAAATGAGTCACGCAGCGCTGAAAACACAATGGTACGAAGAAAGCGATGATGAAGGCTGCACGGAGAAGACAATGACATTTTTTATTAGATGAAGAGAACGCTGTACGACGACGAAGACGACGGCGAGCGGGGCAAGGGAAAGACGGTGGAAATCCTGCTACAATTACGGGAATGCTGTCCGACAAACGCAATGGTGAAGGCTGCTCGCAACAATGGCAGTCGAAAAAGAAGATAACGGCAACGGCAACACAAAGACAAAGTGACAGTCTTGTCACCAAAATAAAATTCTGGGGTATTGCGTGCCAAAACTGCGATATGATTTGAAGCTCTCCGCATTGGGGGACTCGAGAATAATTTCGACCGCTTAGGGTTCTTTGCCGTCCACAGACGTAAACCCTATGTACGGTACACGAACATTCTTGCAATGCGGCTCCATCGGAACGCGGCCGTCGCAGCTGGGATCGAATCCGTGACCTCATGCTCAGCAGTGCAACTCTATAGCTTCGTAGTCTAGCCACTGAGCACCCACGGCGAGTAGAAGTCCTGTTATGATTACATGGAACGTTCTACTACGAAAGCGACGGCAAATGGTGCGCAACGAAGAGAATGGCGGTTCTGTTATGACTATCGGAATGCTATGCGACGAAAGCGACGATGACTCGGAAGACAATGACAGTCATGGCTATGTTTTTTGGAACGCTGTAAGACGAAAGCGACCACGAACTCGCAGGCTGCTCGCCGGCAGTTGCAGTCGTTAAGATTACGGGGACGCTCTACGACAAAAACGATGGCGAAGGCTGAACAGATACATTTACAGTCACGTTATCATTACCTGAGCGCTTTGCGACGATAGCGAAGGCGAACGCTGCATGAAGGCAGTTACTGTCGTTATGATTACGGCAACGCTGTACTGCAAAAGCATCGGCGAAGGCTACACGAAATCGGTTATGATTGCGTAAATGAAAAAAAAAAGATGAATTCTTGGTGTTACGTGCCAAAGGCACGATATGATTGTGAGGCACGCCGTAGTGGAATAATTTTGACCACCTGGAGATCTCTAACGTGCACCCAACGCACACTACACGGGCGTTTCTGCATTTCGTCCTCATCGAAATGCCGCGGCCGGGAATCAATCCCGCAACCTTGTGCTTAGCAGCGTAACGCGATTACGGGAATGCCTCTCAACAAAAAATGACGGTGGAGGCTGCCCAAGGGACATTACAGTCGCGTTATGATTACGGGAGCACCGTACGATGAAAGTGGTGTCGAAAACTGCAGGAAGGCAATTGTAGGCATATTATGATTACATGAACGCTGCTCGATGAAAGCGACGCCGAAGGCTTTAGGAAGATAGTTACAGTCATGTTGTGGTTACGGGAACGCTGAACGACGAAAGCGATGCTGAAAGGTGCCGAAATGTGCAGGAAGGCAGTTGCACTAATGTTATGATTGCGGGGACGATGCACGTTGAAACCTTCGCCGAAGGCTGCGGGAAGGTAGCTAGTCATGTTTTGAAGACGGGAATGCTGTACGACGAAAGCGACGCCGAAGGCTGCAGTAGGACAGTCACATTCAACCCTACAGGCCCCGTTTGGCCATCTTCGGTGCAACTTGCGGCTTGGTGAGTCCGGGGCCCGAACAATTTGCACCTCAATTCAGCCTATCTCAGTACATGTCGGCTAGGAGCACCAGCAGGTGAAAGCTGGGCTTTAAACCTGACAAAGCATTGGCCCGCAAAATGGAGCTCCCGGGGACCAACGTTACACTGCTCAGTCAGGGCTAGACACCGAATGGGTGTACCTTGCAAGTGGGGGCAGCGTGTACGATCACGAGTCCCTCGACAAGCTGGCTGCTCTGCAGAACATTTAACACTTTATTTTGCCTGGCTGAGAAGCTTGCTTCCGCTGTCGTTTAGTAACTGCAGGTGAATGATTGTGCATCAGGGCCGAGTCAGCTGCCCACTTTGTAGACCGAGGATACCCTATCTTCATATAACATGAACACGCATATCGCAAACACATAAAAATGATGGGCCTACAAAAGAACGTATATATAAACAAGGCACACACACACATACAAAAAAAGCTAACTATAGTGTGCACCTACGTTAATTAGAAGTCCATGTCTGTTTTACTGGTTCACTTCCGTGGTTTTCGTCTAAAAATGTTGAATGTTTTTTCCCCTTTATGGTTTCTTACCTGTTCTGTTAGGCGCGAAGTTCTCGTGCTCGCCGTGGGTGCTTAGTGGCTTTGGAGTTGCGCTGCTAAGCACGAGGTCGCGGGACCAAATCTCTGCTGCGGCGGGCGCGTTTTGATGGGGTCGAAATAGAAGAACGCCCGTGTACCGTGCACGTGGTGCACATTAAAGGACTCCAGGTGGCCAGAATCAATCCGAAGCCTCTCAATACAGGGTGCCTCATAATCAGATTGTGGTTTTGGCACGTAAAACCCCACAATTTAAGTTCACTTGCCGTTAATATGTACAAGCTCAATTACCTACCCTGTTTCTCGCTTAAACAACTTTCACATGATCGGTTGATATCGGATGCATCCTGTAGTTCTCACAAACAAGAAGCGTCACGCCTACGTGGCACTGCACTCTAAATTATTTCCATGTATCACGCAATCTAATCGCGCGATGAAAAATTTGCGAGTGAGCTTCTTCGTAAGGCTTTGTTCAGTGCAGTGATGCCTGCTTGCGGGACTTCTTGAGTGCGCAAAATTTGTGAAGTGCACGGTATTATGTGAAATGCACAGTATTCCTGGGCCCACCCTTAGTTTCTCGCCCTTTTCCTCAGACGCAGTACCTGCTGAAGTCTGAAGTCGTAAGTTTTGGCGAAAAAGTGGCAGAGCCCTGCGGTAGTACTACCAGTCTACCGAACTACATGGCATTATTTTCTGGCACAGAATCTGAAGTGGGGTTCCCTTCGCAGTGCATATGCCTCCTCATTATTGTAGTGAAACAGAAATATGTACCATTGTAACTTACATATTGCAAATATGTAACTTTTTGTGGAAAATTCATTATCTACATTTAAAAATCTAAGCTATGATTTGCTTATTTTTCGATATTGTCGTGCAGGATGCGCCCTTGTGGCTCCTGGGGAACTATGATGGACAGCATTTTCTTTACCTGCGCCACATAACTCTAATTTCTGCATTGTTCATTTTACGGCGCTCTGCTGTTGCCGACATTATAGAGTCTGTCTGCTTGTGCGTACCGCGTGTTTTTCTCCATTTTCTCCCACCTCAGCATATATTAAGGGATCATTTGAAGCCCGTAACAAGAGTAACCCCTCAGTTATTAACTTTACTCGCTCTTTGGCGTATTGTAACGTACTTGTTGATACATATGGTGTCGCGATGGGAAGAACAGTACGAAAAGACAAGGACGAGAAAGAAGGCGACGAAAACAATGCCGATATGGGCTTGTCAGTTGTTCACCGAGCGAGCTGTTGCGTGGACAGGAAATTTGTGCTGAAAACTATTCACAGGGTTATTAGCTCCATCATGTGGGCATGCCGTTGGCTCTTGTGGCTCCTGGGCAGTAATTATCATTATTATCGTCATTATCCCAGAATCTCCTCAATTTCTTGTTTTTATCGCGTCAGTCGTGCAGGCTTCCATGTCATACGCCGGGGGAGTCGGCCCCTCCAAGTCTTCCGATTCCGAGCCCTCTTCGCTGAGCCGAGTAGCGGGCGTCAATAGGTGGTGTCTAATGCGTGACGGACTCGTCATCTATGGCGTGTTTGTTTTAACGGGTTGTTAGAGTGACGGCACGTAGGGTTGCTGTCTGTGGCGGCTATCTGCTGTACTAACCCGTTAAGACTAACACGCCAAGGGTGACAACGCCACCTTTGGCAAATAGTGGTCCACCTATCGAAACGTCGGCCACTCTGTCTGAGGCGCTTACCCATGTTTGTCCAACTTTTATCCCACAGTGTGTTTCCATCTGTCGACCCCCATATACTTTATTATATTTTTTGAAGATAAAAGCCTTCGTAGCTGACTTCACACGCATTTGACATATCGGAGTGTATTGTAACCACTTTCAGAAAAATAACGACACTTTCACGCCTGCAGAGCGCCGTAGTTAGTCTCAGAAAAGAAGGCCCGAACGAGACAAGAAGCGAGAATTAGTTTCAAAGTTAGTAGAATTACCGGTACAGGTGTAATTAGCGCCATTATAGTCAAAAATAACCACATTGCATTATACTCCTGTAAAGGGTGCACCGCCGTAGATATAGTCATGTTGAGGCAAAGCCATCGCACGTCACACTGTGCGGAAATTGAACGAGTTCGCTTGAACAAACCAGGGCTGCGCGAGGTAATGAAGTCTGGCAGAGGGCTTCGCCGGTGCCCACAATTATGAAGCGCGAGTTAGTCAGAGCACGTAAAATTAACGGTACGGCCGTAAAGCGCCGATATAGTCGAAAATTAGTCACTTTGCACCATGAACAGCAATATCTCTAGAATCGCCTCTCTTGGCTTCTTGATCAAAAGAGAAGGGAACGCTAAATAAAACAAGGTCGACGTAATTGCACGTGAAATACGGTAAAATAAGATACGAAATGAGTGATTAATGAACACCAAAAAGATAAAGAAAGAGACAGAACAGAGAGATGTAATCATTTAATCATCGAATAATTTCAACGGCCACGCAGGTCAACATTGTCTTCTTAAGCGTCTACACTTTGTTGAACGTTTTTGTTGTATGGTAACTTTGCCAGTTCTTAATTACTAATTTTGTGAACTACTTATTCCACGTCTATTGCACTTCACGTATAGCTTATGCTAAAGAAAGAGAAGTAGACTAAACGAAGATTGATCTACTAGGCCGGAAAGAGAGGAAAAAAAAAGAACGCATTAAGACAGAATCGACAAAAATATATCAAAAGGCAGTAAGTGGAGAAACATAATTACTGTAAAAACATAACGAATTCCGATTACCGTGACCTTGATTAAAAGTTATGACTCTGTTAGTCCGTGCATTCAATCGCACAAAATTGAACAAAGAAGCCCAACGAAACAAACACATTCAGAGAAGAATGAAAATACTTGGCGAAAAACGAAACACGCAAGAAAGCACGAAACCGATCGCTCAACGATGAAGCGAAAAAAACTGAAAGTTTCCTCCCGAGCTTCTTCATTCACTCTAACAACGCCCCCTCGATGAAAGAAATTCCGCGGCTCGGGGCGCGACGAGGTGCCTCAGATTTAGCTTTTCCCTTAATCCCCCGCGATCCGCACTTATAACCCTTTGAACAGCGCCATACGGGTGCAGGGAGGCGACAAGCAGCGAGGGAGAACAAAGGGAGGCAAAGTCAGAAAAACAAACGCGCTTTTCCGACGAGGACGGCGGCGCCAAAGTTTCCGCCCACGGTGCGTCGCCCCCTCCCCCTCTGTTCCCCTTTCCACACTGTCCCTACACATCCACCGCATTTCCACGTGAGCCAACCTTTTCATCCCCATCGCCGCCAGCGCAGCCGCATTCTTACCTTCCTCACATCGTGATAAGGGGAAAAAGAGAAGAGTGTCGCTTCTCGTACCATTCTTTCGTTGCCGCCGTATATATACACGGCGTCGTCGTATAGTGTGTCGCTCAGGAAGGTCGTCGAGGACGAAAGAAAAAAAAAACGGATGGACGGGGGGAGGGGAGGGAAGAGAAAGGGAGGACCGTTCCCATCGTGCTCCCTCGATTGGCGGGACGGAAGGTTCGAAAGGCGGGCTCTCCCGCTCTTGGGCGGAGCTTGGGGACAGAAACGGGCGTTTCCTTCCAGTTGCGGGGGGAAAATCTTGCCGGCGCGCCGGATGAAAAAGTAATACACGTCGCGGCGCCGTCACAAAAACCAGTGCCGCCGGCAGGGCGAGCCCCGTAACAGTCTCGAGACGTCGACGAACACACCGGCGGCAACCTCCGTCGGCTCTGGCTTTGGGTGTGGTGCGGTGCACGGTGGAGGCGGTGGTGGTCGTCGCTCGCCGCGTCCGCCGCTAAGCTGGAAGCTTCTGCCGCCTCAGCATTTCTCCGGGCGCTCGGAGGAGGAGGAGGAGGCGCGGCGAGCCGCGCTCGACGGCCGCGTCGGCCATGAGCACCACTAGCGGCGGGTCTTCGGGCTTGGGCCCCCAGCCGGCCACGGTGGCCGCTGCGGGCCTTCTGGGCCTTCGAGTCGGGGTCGCCGGCAGCGCGGCGGCGGGTCTCCCCATTGCGGAGCGGTACCAGAGGACGCCCAAGTGCGCCCGTTGTCGCAACCACGGGGTCGTGTCGGCGCTGAAGGGGCACAAGCGCTACTGCCGCTGGCGGGACTGCGCCTGTGCGAAGTGCACCCTGATCGCCGAGAGACAGCGGGTGATGGCGGCACAGGTGGCCCTCCGGAGACAGCAAGCGCAGGAGGAGAACGAGGCCCGCGAGCTGAGCCTGCTGTACGGGTGCCACGACGGGCTGCTGGCCATGCACCGTGCCGGATACACGTTCTCGGCGGCGATGGCCCAGCTGCTGGCCAGGGACGCCGCGGCTGCAGCGGCGGCCGCTGCGGTCGCTGCCGGAGGCGGAGGGTCGCCCTCGCCGGCGTCCACGACGTCGTCGCCGCCGCCGCACGGCGGTGGACGCCTGGCTGCAGCCGCGCCGCCTGCCGTTGCCGCTGCCACAGGTGTGTGTCTGCGCGTGTGAACAGTACACGCTGCACGCTATACGTGCCCTGTTGGAAAAGGGTGCACCGCCGGTTGCACCCTTACGGTTGCGATATGTCACGCAGGCAGCCGTTGTTGACAGTCTCCGAAACGGCTTGCTAAACCGCTTGGTGATGGCCGGATCGGCGCTTAAATTTAGGTGGCGATAAGAGCGCATGCAGCTCGCGACAATGTAGCGCCCTAGCTGTCATTGCGGCTGCTGCTACTGGTATCTGAGTCATTGATTCTCTGCATAATGTCCTGCTGATGGTTCAGTGAGCACTCATCACTGGCTTGCCCGCGATTTAATTTGCCGTTATACTTTAATGGGAAGGCGTATTCATTTTCGCGATTGGTATACACGGGGCAGTCGATCGCATGCAGTTCCCACGTTTGCGTCCCACGTTGATTAGTTCTGCTTTCCACTTATTTGATATGTCATATGTTTTACTTGATGTTCCAAGCTCGCATGTTTTCCGCCGCCACTGTCCACGAGGCAGGTCCCCTCGTGGTGTTCTGACGACCATCTCGGCGTTCTCATGACTCGACTAGTTTGCCTACGCGCTAGTTTATAGGCAATGAGTTGCCCCGTCCAAGTCCGCCAGGCAACACACTGCACAATTCAATGCTAGTGCTACAATTACGGCGAGCTCCTTGCTTAAGAGGAACGATTTCCGACTGTTCTTGAGCAATACACGTGAGGCTACACTTCAGTGAGGCGCGGAACATGTGACAGAATTTGTGAAAGTCAGTTTCATTTCTTTTTATTTCGCGCCAGAACGCCAGCACCCATACGTCAATGTGACGTCACGAATTTTAAAGCATTGTTTCGCATTTGAGCCCTTGTGGCACAGTAAAAAAGCTCTTGAAACTTGCTCATTTCAGTCTTTGGCCATATTATAGAATACAAAGTGGTTCATCTGTACCGATAACTAGGCCCGAGCAGACGACGTCAAAACCTATGACGTCATGGAGGGCTGATGCTGCAGCTTCAAGGCGGTGTCGAAACGTGCCTTTCGTTTTTGCATCATTCCCTTGCTTATACAACATACTGCTTCTCCAGATAAGAACGTATATACCGCTTCTCCCGATATAAGAGTGAATTTGTTTATTTAGTATTGTAGAAAGGTCATTCATTAATACTGTACAAGTTATTTTTACATTTTATTATCATCTTCATCAGCCTATCTTTATGTCCGCTGCTGGACCTAGGTAAAGGTACTCCTTCAGACTCTAGAGGCTGACTGGCGATACTGAACTCTTGTTCCCTTGCCCGGCTATTGATCATTATCTTTGCCTTCTGCATATTGATCTTCAACACCACTCTTACACCCTATCTGTTAAGGTCCTCAGTCATTTGTTGAACCTCGTCCCTAGTGATGTTGAACAGGACAATGTCATCTGCAAATCGAACGTTGCTGAGATATTCGTCGTTGACCCAAACTCCTATGCCTTCCCAGTCCAATAGCTTGAATACTACTTCTAGGCATGCAGTGAATAGTGTTAGAAAGATTGTGTCTGTTTGCCTGACTCCTTCCTTCATAGGCATTTTCTACTTTTCTTGTGGAGAACCAGGGCAGCTGTGGACTGCTCGTAGATATTTCCCAAGTTATTGACGTATACCTCCTGTACTCCTTGATTACGCAATGCCTCCATAACTACTGGTGTCTATTCTGAATCAAATGCCTTTTCATAACCGATGAACGTCATATAAATATGTTGATTGTACTACGCAAACTTCTCAGTTACCTGATTGTTGACATGGATGTGATCCATCGTAGAATATCCCTTCCTGAAGCCAGCCTGTCCTCTTTGTTGATTGAAGTGCTGCCCTGATTCTATTAGAAATTATCTTGGTGAATATGTATACTATACAATACTGAAAACAAGCTAGTGGGGCTTCAATCCTTTAACGTCTGCCTTCTTACGGATTAGTATAATGTTGGCATTCTTCCAGCTCACTCGTACACTTAAAATCGTGAGGCATTGCGCATAAAGGGCCTCAAGCTTTCCAATCATAATATATCCTCCATCTTTGAATAAATCGACTGTTCAATTTTCTGCCGCTTTCACCCGGGTCATGTCTTGCAAGGCCCTTCTAACTACATTGCTAGTTAAATAAGGAGCCTTTGTATCCTGTTCATCACTGCTTTTAATGAAAGTAGCGTGGCTGCTCTGGGTACTCCACAGATCAGTATAGAATTCTACTGCTGCTTCTACTATATCATCGAAATTGTTGATGACATTACCATGATGCATGTTTTCTTGTCATATGCCAAGTTTTCTTCTCACTAATTGCATGCTGCAGCCATTTTTTTACTATTACCTCATTCTTTATCGCGTTATACTATCGAATATTCCTTACTTTTTCTTGTTGATCAGTTTTGACAGTTCAGCGAATTCTATCTAATCTCTTTAATTAGACACTTTCCTGCTTTGTCGTTTCTTTAATAGGCCCTTAGTTTCTTGGGAGAGCTTACTTACTGGTTGCCTTGGTGCTTTACCTCTCATTTCAATTGCTGAAGCTGCCTAGTTACGGTTTCATTCATTACCTCCATGTTATCTTCATCTTCTTGTTCTAAAGGTGCCTGTTTCTTTGCGAGCACCAGCCTGAATTCGTGTGCTTTTAGCCTTACTGCTACTAGGTTGGCCGGTTTCTTCTTTAAATCTTACTCTTGAAATCGAGAGAACTTCTAGACCTCACTAACCTATCATCACTGCCCTTTACCTTACCTGACACTTCTACATCCTACACTATGCTGGGATTGGCAGAGCGTATTAAATGTATTTAATTTCTTGTATTTCCATCAGGGATTTTACAGGTCCAGTTTACTGCATTTCCCGAGGAAGCTTGTATTCTTTACTCGGAGTCTATTCCATTTCAAGAATTCTATCAACATACGAGTATTTCCTCTAGTGTTCCCAGAATCGATGCCGTGGTTGCCAAATGCTTGTTCCCCAGTTTGCCTTTTCCCCACTTTTGCGTTGACGTCGCCCATGACTACGGCATACTGAGTTTGCACCTTTCTCATTGCTAATTGAACATCTTCTTAAAACTGTTTTATTTCTTTATCATCATGACTGGAGGTTGGAGCGTAGGCTTGTACTACCTTTAATCTATATCTCCTATTCAGCTTTGTTTCGACGACTGATACCCTCTCATTGATGCTGTAGAATTCATCAATGTTGCCCGCTATTCCTTTTGTATTACAAATCCTACCCTGCATTCTCTCTTACCTGGCAGACCTCTGTAGCACAGGACGTGATCGTTAGTTAGTCAGTGCTGTATAAGCCTCACCAGCTCTTCTAAGTTCGCTAAGGCCAATAATATCCCAGGTAGTGCCTGATACTTCCTCACGGAGCCCTGATATAAGCTAGTCTTACTCGAGAGGGTTCGTACATTAAAGGTTGTCAGGTTCAGTTTCCAGTAGCGGCCTGTCCGGATCCTGAGATACTTAGCACCATTTGCTACCCGCCGTGGTTGCTCAGTGGCTATAGTGTTGGGCTGCTGAGCACGAGGTCGCGGCATCGAATCCCGGCCACAGCGGCCGCATTTCGATGGAGGCAAAATGCAAAAACACCCGTGCACTTAGACTTAGGTGCACGTTAAAGAACCTCAGGTGGTCAAAATTTCCAGAGTCCTCCACTACGTCGTGCCACATAATCAGAAAGGGGTTCTGGCACGCAAAACCCCGTAATTTAATTTTTAGCACACTTTGCCGCGTCGCACGTCTGACAGCGGCCTTGTTCAGGGGCTCCGCAGCCTCTGGGGACTGAGGGCCGTGGGTTGATTGCAAGAGTCATCAGGGAAGTAGTGACCGAATACTGCATCTATCTTTAGTGTCCCGGGACAAAAAGCCTGTAGAAAGCTTTTGTCCTCGCTCCTTTCTCAAGTTCATTTTACCATTTAAACAACGCAAACAAGGTGCACGCCTAAAGAAAGAAATAATTTGAGGCGAAGAGATGCAGAATACGCCTGCCGAGGAAACTCGCGTTGCAGGGAGCTCACTGTGAGTCTCGCAGTAAGTTTCGCCCAGTGCCTCCCGTGCGCCTTCACGTGTGCGTTGCTTGAAAGAAAAAAAAAAGAAAACGGTACCAGCAGCTGCGCCTGCTCCGTTCGAGAAGATCTGACGATCAGTCTTCACCGCCACAATTTTTGCCCTTTGTTGTATATTATTAACGTGAAAATACCATTTTTTCGATCAAATACCCCGCTTAGATGCTGGAGGCAGCATGCGCGTGCAACTGGAGAACGTAGCCTTCTTATCATTATTGTCACAAAAACCGTTTTTATTGGCCTAAATACATATATGAAAATCTTACATCGAGTGGTCCGTTGGCTTGGTGACGCGGTACGGTGACTTGTTGATGCTGCGTCCCCTATTTTTGTGTCAACTTACATTAATTGCAAGGTACTTGATGGTAGCCTTTTTCCATCTGTGACGACACAACGCACTAGACCGACATGATGGAAATTTTCACAATACTTTACAGCTGTAAGTCGCCTAAACCAATTTTACGCAGTTCAGCATACTTCAGACTCTACATCGGGGTCGGATATTATATACGTAATTGCAGCTGAGCTAATCCTGAATAGAAATGAAAGCTATGTACCCCAATCGGGTACTATGAGACTGAAAAGGTTAATTATATCGTTTATTCATTGTTTTCAATGCAAACATGGAGTAAGATGTCAGTAGACATATGTATTTTTTTTAAACTGCACGTACACGTTACCAGGTGCGTAACTTGGGTTGCTTTTTCATGGCGAAAGGAGCACAGCGGCTGAAGATGTGGTTGCAGACACGCACGACGCCTTGTGTATCTTTGTTTCTGTTTCCTTATATTCCTCTCCCTTTGTGCGGGGTAGCAAACCGGACGTGCCTCTGGTCAACCTTCTTGTCTTTCGTTTCTCTCTCTCTCTTTTTGCGCACCCGCCTTCCGCGCTTTGCTCGCTTTGCTGCTCAAAGGTACTCAATAATGTTACCTACACTCATGACACCAAATCTCGTGTAAACTGGAAAATAATATACATAAGTGCCAAAGGCCAGCAATGATTGGTGGAACGAGCCGTCGCGTGTCACTCATCACCGTAATCCGAAACGAAGTGCCCCACTGAACGAGTGCGATTCATCCTTGGCAAGGTCGCTACAAACTGGTACGAGGCGAGTGCAGCCTAAGCTTGGCGGATTAGCGCGTCAAGACAGGACAGAAGCTAGATGAGAGGACGAGCACTAAATTTTAAGCGCTTTATTCGCCGAAACAAGACGGGTAAACCTGCAGCATCGGAATGCGTCCAGCGGTCAAACGAAGCTCGCACCAACGTGAGAGTAGGCTGGAATCCGAATGAAGACAGCCTTCGCCGCTCATTGTGAAAAGGCTGCAAGAGTTTTCTTGCTGATGGGTCGTTCCTTCCGCGTATGTATGTTAACCTCACGAAACCAATTCTTACGGGCTTGCAAAGCATGGCTAAGCTGCGTTACATCTTCCTGTTTTAACGAAAATTCGCGCTCTCGTGTTCGGTCATTGACCCAAAGTCTAATTTGACCTATACCTATATAGGGTCTCCATAAACACAACGATATCGAGTACATAACGTCGTTCACGCACTTTACATGCGATCTGGGGTTATAGCGTGCAGTTTCTGCGTTCGCACCAGCTTCTCGGGGATCTGTGTGCTCGAATGCCTTTGGAGACGCGCGTGCCAGCGGCCGCATTTAATTAAGTCATGTCGCATTCGCAGGACTGGTCGCTATAGTGGGCTGCAAGTTTGCAGGCGGTCTTCGAGAAGCCGTGGTTTCACGCGCCAATTTAAGCCAGCGGGCGCCCGCCGCTGCCGAATCCTACGAGCGATCGTGCGTTGATTTCAGGAATTTCGTTCGTTCGCGCGAAGGGCTTGAATTGCGATGGCGGAGGGTTTGACATCAAGGTCAGGCAGTTTATGAGTGAATAATCTATTCGACGAACGATGCAGTGCCGCTGTACACTACCCCAGTAAATTAGTGATAGTCACGCTATTATAGCGCGCTTCTAAAGTGGTACCGTCATTGGGTTACATTTGAACGTGCACTAACAGACCGCCACTTTGTTTCCTGTACTAATGTACCTTTGACAAGAAATACGGCATCAGCATGAACGAGAGCTCAAATTAAGGGATTCAAAGAGTGTTTGACTCTTGGGGTAAAAAAGGATCAAAGCTTGTGCTTGGATTTGAGTCCTAGTGTGTAAAGCAAATGGTGGAGGTCTCGGTTTATAATGACACTTTGTTACTTGAGCCGGGTACCCTTTGCCATTTGTAATTTCGAAGTGCTGCAAGCGCCTCTAACACCTCTATAGTGGTATTCAGGGATTGCAATGGCGATGTGGTCTCGAATCCAGGTTTAAAAAATTTATGGTCGAGATGAGTTTCGATGAGATTCCGAAGACACCACGGAGCTGTGCATATATCTTGTCTCTGCAATATATTTCCCATGGCTAAATTTCGAACACAGAACGATCTATTGGAACACATGCAAACTATTCTAGAGCGCATCAATGGCTCATCGAGTCCTAGACAATAAAAATGGCGCTAGTGGAGCGTCTATTGTGCAGCATGTTGAACTACAAAATAAGTCTGCCTATACAACTCAACCGTGTAGAAAAGTGACAAACACAATGCTCCGGCCTATGGTCAAACGACCTTCACAGTATACTTCTATAATTGTGCGGTTGTTTTGCGTTCCGCTGTCATAGAACCGAACCTATAAGGATAAGTACATGTCCTCTATGAATCGCTATGCTGAATCAGTCTATCAATTGCACAGCGTCTGTACAGAGGCTTGCGTTTAGGTAAACTGTACGGAGCCACTGTATACTTGAGGCATACTGCCGGTTTCCATACTGACCTGGTAGTTTAAGTTTACCAACATGGACGTTTAGTCAGCCTATCACGATAATGCTTGCGATGTAATGTGTAGGCTGGATCTGTGCGAAGCGTTCAATAGCTGCTCGTTGTGCAGTACACGCGGATAACGTATTTATTTGAACTATATATGATACCCCGCACCCCTCTCGGCTGTTGTAGTCACAATTAGAAGGGATAAAATGGCAGTTTGCGCATATTGCGGAGGAAACGAACTAACAGTTTTTCACGCGTATAGCACTTTTTGCACTGAATCGAGGGGTTCGGCAGCGAAGCAGCAACGCTTGTTGCACTTCTGACAGGTTTAAACAACCTCACTATAGGTGTTCTGACTGTTATTCGCGTTCAAAAGCTGGACATGAGAAATTCCTTCCAGAAGGCGTGTCCATGTTTTGATATTGTCGAGCCGGCCTTGGCATTCTCGGTCTCTTAGTTCCGTATATATGGTTCTCGTATCTCGAGCACTTTAGTTTTGATGTTCGTCCCGTCTAACTTCCACGTCTTGGTCTTCCATGCATCTCACCTATTACTCATTGTAATTCGAACGCGAGGGATCGACGTAGCAGGTATTCATACTTGAATACTTACACTTGTTGAGGAAGGTCGAAGCTTTGCTTGATGCAAATGCCATCTCTGCACCCTACTCAGCAGGGGAAATATTTCCACTGGCGTATGTACAGAAAAAAAGCTACGCCGTGGTATACTTCTACGAAAGCGTTCATATATGTTTTTTTTAAACTATTCTGCATTCTAATTCAATTCTGTGTTAATTCAATTCTTCTGCATCCTTGAAGATACATTTTATAGTGATTTTATCGCATTTCGGCCTAATTCCATCAGATACTATTGCTTCGTCTATAGACAGACTACCGCGATAGTTTATCAAGCTTTGTAGGCTTGTTTTCCACATGTCGTCAGGCTGAGAGTGTCGGTTAATTAGGCACTTATACTCGGCAGTTTACTCATTTTCACGACGCGCGGCATGTGCAGACTATGAGTTGGGTAGATTTCTCTAAAGTACGGAAACTATGCGTTATGGCAGCCCCAATATACCTGTATAGAACGACAGAAAGCTGAGCTAGTTGGTAAGGATTCATTATGCAAAATAGATGTGAGGCGTGCAGACAGGACACAAGAGTAGAGAAGTGTACAACACGAACGCCGACTATCAACTGAAGGGAGCACTGAGGCGAAAAATGAAAGAAGACACAAAACTCATCTGCGCATGTTGAGGAATGGTAACACCACGTGTCAATCGGGTATACGTGCTGGTCTACGTGAGAGATAACTGTTAAGGCACTTAATCTCTTCCTTATGTAAAGTAAGCGAAGGCTGACTCACGCACGCACTTCCACCATTATAGATATGCCATGCCTCTACCATAAGACGCGTATCTTCATTCTTATGCCTGTACAATATCGCGCATTCATCTCACTCTGGCTTGCAGTTACAATCTCGGCAATGTAGCGAAAGATTAGAAGGCGATCCACCGGTTAACGACCTTTTATGCTCCATTAGCCTCTGATTGATACACCGTCCCGTTTGCCCTACGTAGAACTGGCCACAGCTAAGGGGAATTTTATAAACCACACCCATACGACATTCAGTAAAACTGTTGTTCTTATTGTGCTTCACAGGACAAATATTTGTTCGTTTTTTGCCTTTTACCCGCTCCTTCTTATTCTGTACGGCAGCGCATATCTTACCTAGCTTATTGGGAGCAGTGAAAGCAACATTAACATCATATCTACTAGCAACTTTTTTAAGCCTTTGCGACACTGAATGAATATACGGAATAGCCACTACTCTTTTGTTGCTATTACTGCTTTCTGTAATCACGTCCATCCCTCTCGAAACCAATTTCTTCAGGCGCTCAGCCACAGTGGCCACCGCTACACTAGGATAACCTGCTTCTAATAGGCGCCGGACCTGCGCATTCAAACTGGCGCTCATTTTGTGCATGCAGGACCTTGTGAGGGAAGACTTAAGGCACGACATGGCAATTACGTTTTTTACTAATTTAGAATGCTTGGATTGAAAGTTTAGCAACGGCTTCGAAGATCTTGGGGAGTACTGCCAACAAACGTGATTTTGTTCGAAGATCAAGGAAATGTCAAGAAACTGAATTACGCGTCGCTGAGGAAATTTCTTGGTAAACTTTAATCCTCCCCCATACAGTTTAAATTGCTCACTTACTGAGGTAGCTGTAGCTGTATAGGAGCGTATAAGCCAGACACACGTTCCTACTTCTCCCCTCACACGCCTTGGCAAATTATCGTCGTCGCTTTCGCTTCTGTTGGCATTTCTGCGACATTCTCGATCAGATTTGCATGCCGCGTCAATTCGTCTTTTCTGAACAGCGGCGGTCATTGGCTGGGAAGATTAACAACGTTCACGTTGTCACGTGTTCTCCCGTCTCTACTGTGTGCTCACCGTCTCCAACCACAATCGCTCACACTTACAAGCGCATTTCTTGTTCGGCCGTGCGCTCGCTCGGACTCACGTTCACTCACACTTACGGGGAGTGCGTTTTCCGTTTGACACCCTTCACTCGCCGGCACTCACTCATAAATGATTGTGCCGACCTTATTCTCGTTGGCACGCATTGCCGGCATTCACTCACACTTAAACTTGCATGCTCAGAAACTCCCTAATATATGATCGTGCCGACCCTATTCTCGTTGGTGCGCATGCATCGCCGGCATTCTCTCACACTTAAACTCACTCATAAATGATTGTGCCAAGCCTATTCTCGTTGGCGCACATCGCGTTCCGCAGGTGTGATTCGATCGCCATCGAAACCGAGTCTGTGCAGAGCCACGCGCAGCCGCAGCATTGCTGCCTACGAGCAGCACCATGACGCAGCGTGTACGGATGTGATGCTACGCTTTTGTGTCTTCGTTTTTTTTTTTCATGTATCGTGCACGCATGCAGCAGTGGGGAATGGTGTAGACTCAACGGCCCATGAAACCGTTGTGCGAACAGGCATTGCAGTAAATGTATTGAGATGTGATCACAAGCATATTAAATTAGTGAGTGCGGTGATTAGCGACAATATACAGTACGGAATAGCGAGCTTATATATCGCAAAAGTGTCAACGCCAGCTGGCGACTGCCGGCAGCCGGTTGACTGCCTCTAAAGGGCCGTTTATGGTCCGACGTGACGTAGCGCGCGCGCGGGCGTTACTTCGGACTATAAACGGCCCTTAACACTTCTTCAAGATATGTGATTGGCTAACACAGTAAAAGTGTACTATACGACATATATAAATGTTAATTCATGCTCTCTCAGCTATTCGTGACCGAAATAAAGTAATAATTCTGAATGATTCCTACCATTGCAAGCAACTTATGCTTATAATGGCGCGCTAAATGTAGTACCTTTCTCGCTTTGCGCATATCAATGGCATGAGACGCATTCTGTTACGATGATACCTGTGCTCATCAAATGTGATAGCACTTGTACTCACCAAATTAGCCAGTCATTTCGCACCTCTCTTTTCTTTTCTGTGTCATAGTCCCGCAGGAAAGGTGAACGCTTTCCGTTGCAACTGAACATATGCGAAAAATGAGTTTTGCGTAAACCCCCGTGTTTCAAGAAGCTTTGACAGAAAACGCCACTCGCTTGTTGTAGCGATATACTCAGCGGAGCCGCGGCGACTTGGACAAGAGGGATCGCCGTTCGCATTGCGCGCTCCGTTGTCCCGCCGGTTATGGCCGAGAGAACGCGGTAGCCTGGAGCTCGTAAGTGGCTCCCGAGAGGGACCGCCCGGGGCGAGGAGGCATCGATCGGCGCCCGCTGGAAAACGTGTCGGGTACGCTTGCATCGCAGTTACGACTCGGTATACCGGCTCCGGCTGGTCGCCGCACCTGACCACGTGACCCGTGGTGCTTCGTTACATCGAGGCCCTCTTATAACGTTGCCGACGCTTGAAGAGACACAGGGAGAGAGAGAGGAATAAGGGTTTCTTTGTTTAACGCCTTATCTCACTAAATTCGTGCCGTGCAACGAAGGAGCCGATTTACTGGAGATTTTTGAACGCCTGGTGCAGGTTATTTGTTCTGTTGATGCCTAAAATTCAACACCCAGACACACAGACAGACAGACAAAGAACTTTAATGACAAGGTCCTGAGAAGCTTTGCCCTAGGGCAGAGCTGCGGGTCGCTCCCACGTGGGGACTGGTAGGCCGAGCCTAACCGCCGCATCGTGGGCTCTCTGGACAGCCCAAGCTTGACGTGCATATTCTGAGCTCCGGATGGCGGAGCTCCATTCTTGTTCTGTGATCCGATTGGGTCCCTGTAACGAGGGGCATCGCCAGAGCATGTGTGCGAGATTGCTAACAGCCCCACAGTCGGGGCAACTAGAGCTGAAAGCCTCTGCTTTTTTTAAATAAGAGATAAGTCGGATCCAGTTCTTGGTGAGCTCAAGTCGCTTTGTTGAATCGACTGGCAGGTTGATCTTGTTGATGTTCATCCGGTTTGCTTTCCCTTGCTGTAAATTCAATCATCTTGGTCCACACCTGCATGTATATAAAAACGCCTGTAATGTTACTGGAAACGATTGGCGTTGGATGCCCCTTGTCATGCATATGTATTCGGGTTCGCCAATTATGCTTTGTACGTCATGTCATTTATACTGTTAATTCATTATTGTTCAACGGGATTATCCTAGAGTGCTTTATTATATGCCTCTTATTTATGCACATTTAATTAATTAATTATGCTATTTATACTTACACCTGTAATTCTTCTTTGTTAACGATTTTTTAAACTGCTGTGATCTGTGCTTTATTACGTTTAGTTTGTAAAGGAGGTCCCGTTGCAGTCTTCGACTTCGGGACCTTCTTCTGTATAATAACATCCTGTAATCTTTCTAACCATCACAACAAAACCGATTCTGATTCTGAACAAAAGTTAGGATCAAGCTTGCTGCTGACAGAAAATATGTAATGAGCTATGCTGTAAGAAAACTCTTGTGTACCGACTTCCCTAAACTGAATGCCTAATGCGTTAGTTTGTTCATTGATATTGGAAAGCTTCCCAATTCTTGTCACCACCAAAGGACTCGTGTCAGCTAATCAGTAGCGGGAGCTGGCCGCTTGTTACAGAGAAGCAAGTAGAACACGTTCATTGTGAGCTATTAATCCTTTCGTGACAGTTCAATTCAGTCGGCGTCGCATGGAGTGCGATCAGAGGCGGACAATGGGGGAGCCATTATAGCCACTCGGAGCATTCGCTGCACTGATCGGCGATGGAAGAGGCGGAGCGCAGTCCAGTGCTCCCGGACGACCTTGACGTGGGATACCAGGCTTTCCATGAAAGATTACGTGCGCAGATGATAGGAGAGCAGGGAGTAGTGAGTTTGCTCCGGAGTCAAGAGGGCCCGACAGCCGCGAGGTAATGTGAACAGGGAAGCCTTGAGGGACGTTTGCGATATTGATTGGCGTTTGGCCTGGGCCGAGTCTCACCACCACCGTGTACACACCGTGATTCCGAGACGGCGATCATATTGTCAAGTTGTCAACATGTTGTCAAGTTGCGTTCGATAAGAGCAGCTTATACTACAGTTGTCGAGCTGCACGAAAATTTGCTCGTGGTAATGAAGCAACAGTAACTGTTGCAAGATTACATCGCAGCTGTGGTAACTTACTCTGGCACGCAAAGAGTTCATTCATGCGTGTTAGAAATAGCTATATGTACTTCGGTCCGAACCGGTTTCACCAGGCACCATAATGGCGCTGCAGTTTTGAGCTGTTTTAACACGATGCTAACATGGTGACATGTTAGCAGTGTAGGCGATGTTTAGCTAGAGGTGCACGTTAAGCGAAAACTAGCAAGCATTTTATTGGGCGCTCCAACTAGGTGCTTCCACATCGCCCTTTCATGTTTCGTGATATTCGAAGGCAATTATTTTGTTTCATGACATAGTTTACGTTATCCTGAAGCTGAGTTCGGGCTGTTGTCAGTTAAGTAGAACCAACTCTGAATGGAAAATAATGCTTCAAGTGCAACTACATGTGTGGCCGAGTGGAACAAACAGCGTTTGAGGATTGATTCACGGAACTCACGGACGATAATATATACCGCAGCTGCAGGGCCATACCTTATCATGCATGATTTTAGTAGCGAAATGTTGTGAGCGTTTATAAACATGTAGAACTGGAAAATTTTAGCATGTTTCACAGACGTATGTCCTGAAATGGCGTCAGGCGACCGGCATCACATGTGACATAGTGTAGCTGCGTAGTATGAGTACTCGCTGAGGAACAGAACCGACATGAAAGCGTCATTGTAGACTAACAATAGCTTACACGATTTATCGATGTCTGCTCATGACAGTTCGGGAGGCGCTTTTAAACGCAGAGTAGTAACACGGTAATAAATTTCGCATGACAGGGCATTAAAAATCAGGCCGAACAGCGTCGCATATGGTACAGTTGCGAACCTTTTTTATATACTCACGAAACATGGGGAACTATATGAAGGATTACGTGCATGACTTACATAAAAATGTCACGTAGGTACTCTAATAGCTTAAATGATTTAACGTCTTGTGCTGATGACACTTCGGTAGACATATATAGGAAGAAGAAAAAGAAATAAACCGCTGTTGGCCAGTATAGAGGCCATGTAGGTCTGGTCGTATTTCAGAACGTCTGGTTCTCAAATAAGACCAAAAGCGTCCGATTTATCTTGCTCTTTCACCATTCAATACACCTCATTGCCACTGCTGTCCGATTGATCACTTACATGTCGTGGGGGGCAGAATAGATAACCACCGAACAAAGCCTTTTGTGTCCAAGGACTATTTTGATTTGGCAATGCCGTTTGGTAATCGTGACACGTTCTCTGCGTACCAGCGTTAATTGTCCCGGAGAACCAATTTAGCATGCGAACCACTTTGAGGGAAACCGGTCCACAATCGATACCAACGGAAACAAAATACAACCACTGCTGGTTGAACGAGACGTAGTGCGTGATGTGAGAAAATTGGAAGGCTGCGGGGTGCTTGGCTTGGATCCCTTGCCGTGTGTCGGTACGTGGGAAGTGTGTGGAGTAACCTTACAGGCTTTCTTCGCGTAATGGGCTTAATTAGGCTGGTGAGGGTGAAATGTGAGGGAAATGGTTGTGCTTGTGAGTGTAAACTTTGTTGTGCGAGAAAAAAATAGATGTTACGCACGCAATAAAAAATTTCCTTGGGTATTATGAAAGTCACTGAAGGGATGTAAATTGAAAATCAGCGAGAAAAGCTAGCGAGAGAAAGAGAGAGAGAGAGATTTAGGAAAGAGACGAGGTTGATTAAATAAATTGCGGTGCGTGGCCGACTGGAACTTATTAATTTCTCAAAAACTTGGCGCGACGACGGCAAAGGACTACATCAGTGGTGTTTTCCCGGACAGCGTGTGGGACCTTCAACTTTTCCGAATATTGCATATTTATCTTAATTAGTCCTTGCCACAACAGCTCGACGATGATAGTTTCCTGCCAATATTTACTAATATGGGCATCGCAACTCGAACGAACACGTAGCGGTTACCACAGTAATCTATATCGAAAGGGTCAGCAGAGAAATGCATGGCTCTATAACAGCGAGTCAGCAATCAAGTTCCTCGAAATTTGAGATAGAAATACAACACCCCGCGCTGCAATCGTACGTTGTTGATTGCCCATGTCACGAACAAACGGAGCACCCTTCAGCTCTGTGTGATCTCTCATGCCCGTACGAGCAGTTTCAAGTTCTCCAGGGCGTTGACACTCACTACTCTCCGTACTTTAGATGAATTGGTGAATTCATAGCGTCCTCGCCTGCATCTGATGTTAGGTCCAGGAATCGTGGTCGCGCTTCTCTTGGTTTTAGGAAATAAGGGTGTTGTGCGCTGTCCCAGCAGCCTGGTGTATTACCCCGCTGTATGCCCTCCCGAATGTCATCTTGTGATCTTTGACCCACTCCTGAAGCAGAGGTTAACGCACATGCACACAATCCTCTTTACTTTAGGCAAATGCTTCCAATCAATCAATCAATCAATCAATCAATCAATCAATCAATCAATCAATCAATCAATCAATCAATCAATCAATCAATCAATCAATCGATCGATCGATCAATCAATCAATCAATCGATCAATCAATCAATCAATCGATCGATCAATCGATCAATAGATCAATCAATCAATCGATCAATCGATCAATCGAACCAACACGGCTATTGTCAACACATCAGAACGTCGGGGATGCACGCTGAAACACGTAATTCAGATGGCAGAATTAACGTGCGCAGGTATGCACTTGCTAAGAAACTGCCGTCAAGAGACTCTTAAAACGTTGACGAAAATGCGCTTAAAATGGTACAAACTGCGTTGCGCATTCTTCGAATGCCCATTGTACTGCTCCCTGCTTGGGAACTCCCTGTGGACAGCGGGCGTCTGCGTGTTCACGTGTATTCCCGAAGAGATAGCGAAGAATGTAGCGGAATCGTGCCTGCATGCGCAGCGGACAATGCAGCTTGTCTGAATCATCTGAGCTTTACAATAGTAACAACAGCAAAAGTAAACAAGCGTGATAAGGACCGCAATAAAACCATCGCAATACGAAAAAATAAGAAAATGAAAGATGCGGGACAGCCGATAAGCAACACTGAAGGAGTCTCGCTAAAAAGGACGCGAATTTGGGCTTATTTTTCGTCACTTAACGTCTTGACAGCTCTACTAACGCAACCGAAGAGAGGAAAGACGTGAAAGAAGAGCAAGAAAACGGTGAGCTATCCAACAAAAGTTCGTAACTGTCTCTCGCCTTCATCCCCGCCTTTGCTCTTCTTCCTTGAAGAAAGCAGGGCGATCTGAACAAGCACGGCAGGCGCGAGCGACATGTCCCTCCTCGTACAAAGCGAAATACATAATGCAGACAAAGACAACGCACAACCGACGACGCCGTGTCTGTCTGCTGAAAAAAGAATAAAAATAAAAAAACGCAGCCGTGGTGGCTTCGATTCTCGGTGTCCCAGGGCTATATACTTCGTGTAAGGCAGTGCCCCCGAAGTGCGAGACAGTGTGGCAGGCGCCGGGCCTATACGTAGTAGCGCGTTCAACAGGCGCGTCGACGCAACCCGACACCGCAGAGCCCTCTGGGCGACAATGATCAAGCGCATCCCCCATCCCTGGCGGGGGGTAGGGATTGGGGGTACAATGACGGCGCTGGGCCTGTTCATTGTGCGCCACTCCATTTAGGTAACCCCTCCCCCCACACTTTTTTTTCACCAACGCCACCCAGGGGCCGCCCCAGGTGTCTGCGGAAGAATGGCCGCGTCAACTGGATTAACCCGGCCGATACAGAGGCGTCCCATTGTACGTCCCCGCTTCCTCCTCCGTGGCCTCCCGATTCCCTACGGCTGCATTCCCCGTTCTGCGCCGCTCGTTCTTCGATAGAGACGATCCAGTCCGACGGGCGACGACACTGCGCTTTCGTTAGTCCTCTTGCGTGCTATAAGCGGAGACGAAGACGGCTGTCCGGTTCCGGACGCAGGGACTCTGTGCGCACGCGCAGTGCGCGTGGTTCTTTCCCGAATGACCTCACGTCTCGCGTTGTCCCCCCTTTTTCTCCTTCGTCGTACAGGTCACCGCGCTTTGTGGGCAGACACAAGGGTGACCGTGCCTCCCTCAGAAGCAGCGTGTTCAGTAGGGCGTTTATTTATTATTTATACTTCCTTTTTGGACAAGTCGCCACGCTTTTGCTCGCACACATGGGCAACGCGCATGCCTTCGAAGAAGCAGTGTTCTATAAACGCGTGTTGTTACCTCCGTGCGCGTCTGCAAGTCAGACAACCTTGTGTGGACGCAGGAATGTGCGTGCCTTTCGCGGGAGCACGGTTTGCTTGAACTGTGGCTTCAGAGGCTCCTGCGCATAGGTCATGGAACGGGCGTCTATGTGTGGACACAAAGATGCCACCAACTTCGATCAGGCGCATAGAAGGGAGTTTTGCACTCGAGAGAGCAAAGACCTCCGTGACACACCCTGAATGAAGTAGAGGACAGTTACTGGTGCCTTTAACGTGCACTTCCTGATGCACCTATATATGCGTACGCAGGAACGAGTTAACTTACGGTAACACTCTCAGAAGTTTCAATAGTTCTTTGAATGTGTACTTGGGTCGAAAGGATAGCCATGGACACTGACAACATGGACTTTGTGACAACTTCTTTAAAAAAAAAAAGATTTTAGGAGACACGGTAGATGTTCGCGCACTACTACGGCTTCGGCTACTCCTTGAATTGATTAATAGGTGGTGCATTAGCACCTGTAACTCTGTACACCTGTGCATCTGTTTCGTTTAGATGAACGACTTAGAAAGACGGGTGATGCACAAAGAAATTACGACATATAAATTAAAACAACACAGCGTTATTACAAGCAAGCTTTCAAAGCTACAATGCGAACAGAAACTGCAACGTCACAAACACACCAGACGACAGTACAATTAAAGAATCCTCTCATGAACAAAACATTTGTTACATGCGTTAATAAATACGAACAATGTTGCTGTCCTCAATAAAAATTTTCAGTGCTCTTAACGCCGACTTTTTCGTCGCCATTGATGGCCATGGGCACAATAACCTCTTGAAGCTTAATGGTAGTCAATCTGATGTCATTAGTGACGAGTTCAGTCAGCGTCGTGGTATATCATGACGAGAGCAGGAAAAAGTGATAGGTGCTCCTCATGAAATGTATTTTTATCGCGTCAAGGTGAAGCCTCTATTTCATTTATTTTGTTCGCAAGCACATTTGACACATGCAAGATCCATCGGCACATCTCCCCCTTAAGTGGCCTAATCAAAGGTGGCAGCAAGTAGTTGACGGTAGCAATTATGTCGTCGATGATAACCGACGTGACACGACTTCGTGCAGCATGATCGTCGTCGTTATAATCTACAGGCTTATCAAGTCTATGGTATATATCACATCCGCTTGTCGAAGGTTTCTTCAATTTCCCTCCAGTGGCTCTTGTGTTTCGTCGGCTCACCCATTTATCATACTGTCGATAAAGTTCAATTTTCTTAGAAGTAGAGTAAGCATGCACACTATTTCTGTGGGATTTCTGCGCTGTACTGCTGGGCTCGCATAACATAGCTCGATTTTTTTTCGCTCAGTTGTAAACTTTTCTCACGACCGGCATATCGCAGTGATAACGTAAAGGCGGAGTATGCCGCTGAAACCATTGATTAAAAGCAAAAGAAAAAAATAATTTGGGTGTAGTTAGTACATTATCCCGGCCATCCAAATGAATATTGTTACTTAAGATATGTCACCCACCGGTATGTTTTCATACCGATTTCGTGTTTTGTGTTAGTTGACAAGCGTGTGCGTTTAACGTAGACTGCTACCCAGAGCAGCGTGCTTGCAACACTGCACGCAGTAAACTCCTCCTGTCCTCAGTCGCCGTCCTGGCCGGACATTCCAAATGATTAATTTTAGCGTTTAATGACATATTGCTTGTTATTGAAAGTCTCTCTCGGAGTCCAAGTAGCGTTCAACTGTATCAACTGTAATACGTAAGCCAGGTATTTGTTCTAAGGGTCTTTGTGTCCTGTAACTGCACACTTAACGGCGTAGGCATCAACAACGCCTAGTGTGCCCATCAGGACGGGGAGGCTTTAATGAATTTGAGGTCGCTGACCTTGAAAGCCTTTCGACTGGGGCACAGAGATTCGAGAGCAATTTTTCAAACTGCACTCGCCCTGCTGGAATGGTCGCTGAGAGTCATCGACGAAAGGGATGATGGGAGTGGGGGGGGGGGGGGTAGGGGGTGCTTGCGTGGAGCGGGAGGGGGTGGCGCGGGGGGGGGTCACTGCGTTCCAATGTCATGAGGGCGCGTGCCCCACACATCATCGCAAAAACGGTGGGCCCTCCATATTGCCCTTTTGCCCCTATACGTTTTTTGTGGCCCCTATAGAGGCTGCGGTTGTCGGTAATAAATGTGTCGGGGATATACCGACCTTTGTGCGACGGTCCAAGTGGCGGATGAGACAAAGGGAAGGGGTTAATATTGCGGGGCTGTTGTGCCTGAGCTTAGATAGGTGACGCAACTATAAATCGTGAGCAAAAATTGCTTTTACTTGACCGATGTATGCCATTCGCAAAGGTGCATGGATCCACCAAGCTTCCGGGTGGCACGTATCCTTCTGAGACCCGAAGACAGCTCACAGACGTAACCGCTTTTCGAGTCGGCTATTTATATGTTACGAACTCGAAAAAAAAATTGAGATATAGGTGCCACACTCAGATGTTCAAAGCAGCATCTTCACGTTCGGGGACGAAGGTGCCGTCTTCTGATGTGCAGTGTGGTCAAGACCGCTCTTGTGTGCCTAACACAGCAGTGCTTGCTTGCAGCGTGGTCGATGGGGCATTCTGCATTTTTCTTACCATCTCGCGGTATACTTGAAAAAGCGCTTCGCCAGTCCTTTTCATCAACCCGCCGTGGTTGCTCAGTGGCTATGGTGTTGTGCTGCTAAGCAGGAGGGCGTGGGATCGAATTCCGGTCACGGCGGCCGCATTTCGATGGAGGGCGAAATTCGAAAAAACACCAGTGTACTTAGATTTAGGTGCACGTTAAAGAACCCCAGGTGGTCAAAATTTCCGGAGTCCTCCACTACGGCGTGCCTCATAGTCAGAAGGTGGTTTTGGCACGTAAAACCCCATAATTTTTTTTAATGAAAACGAAGTATGATGGCAATAATGCTTCTTTAGAGAAAAATGCACGTGATTTGAATAGCGCTCTAATGTCAAATGTTGTTTTTTGGTTAGCTGTGCACAATGTGGCTAGTAAACTTAAGGTTGGGTTCTAATTTGACGCCGAGGCAGGACATACAAGTGGAGGCAGGAATGTCACGCCCATTAAGGACTATGGTCGGAGAGCAAGGTAAATGTCTCTGCAATAACTTACGTAAATACGTATCTTGAGTTGCGTTTTCGTAGGGTTTATACTTAGAAAACTGCCGTTACACCAATCAGTAATTTTAGAACAGGTCACTGTTTAGTTTCAAAGTTAGCGAAAGTAATGGTTTATCTGAGAGGGCGAAAGCCGTATCGTCCGGGTATAGTATAGGTATATAGTGTATAATTAAGGCAGTCGAATAAATCGTTCACGCAGACGCAAAAAAAAAATAGTGGTCCTAAAATTGAGGTTGGGGCACTCTTTGGTTAATAATTTTGCTTTCAGAGAAAGCCCCGTCTGCGTACACAGCTAATTCACGATTAACTAGATAACTATTTAACATATGAAGTGCTGGACCAGAAATTCCACTACACTGCTGTTTGGCAAGTAAAGCATTATGGTTTATTGTATTAAATGCTTTAGTTAAGTCTAATAAGACCGAGCTAACGAAGTATCCGATATCAAGTAAATGTCTCATATAATCAGTCAGTGTTAGCAAAGCCAAGTTAGTCGAGTTTCCTGAACGAAAACAGAACTGGCAAGGTTTCAGCAAGCCAAATTTGTGAAGGTAGCTGTTAATACGGTTAAGTAATAACTTTTACACAAGTTTACTAATTGAACATAAAATACATATAGAACAATAGTTAGAGACTTGAGCTTCGTCACCCTTTTAGTGAACAGGATTTAGCTTATGCTTCTTTTCGGACATCTAGGGAATATACCAGTTTTGAACATAAGGTTAATGAAATTACTGAGAGCATCAGAAATAGTCGGAGCAGCAAGCTTTAAATGAAATGCGGAAATTCTATCAAGACTTATGTTTTTTAAGTCGGAAACAGAAAGATTGGTGGCATCGGCTTGCATGATAGTCAGAGGAAACAATAGGTATTACTATATATTCAATAAAAGTGGTTAGTGAACACACGGGCAATGCTAGACGGGTCAGTGATAGTTACATTACTGTAAATTACTTTTTTAATGGAACTGTCAAAATGCGGTACACGCAAAAAATTGTTAATAAGTTGCCATTGTTTTTCTGGTTGAAACTTATTTTTCACGAATTCATTTTCGTAATATTGCCTTTTTGACTTTTTGAATAAATTGCTCAAGATGTTTCAATATTTCTTATAGCGTAACATTAAATTAACGCTGAAAGGTTTTCTTTAGTCTTACTATACATGTTTTCTTTTTTCCTCGTGCTCACAATTAGTCCATTGGTGATCCAAAGACTGTGCGGCAATTAATTTTTTTTGCGCTTATCACTTACAGTGTTAGCATGAGCAGCTTTTAAAAATAAAGAAAATAACTGAAATGCTTCTTCTGGATTTTGTTTGGTTGCTATAACTGTCCAGTCAATTTTGTCGATTGCATCAACAAAATTTATCTTATCGAGACGAACCGTAATATAACAGGGATCTGACCTAGCGAGGTTAGATTTGACATTGACGATTGTGACGTCAGGAGTAACGCGCCTTGCGAGGTTACACACGGGAGACGAAAAAAAAAATATTAGAAACGGAAGAACTAGAGAAAGACGCGGAAGCGCAAATATATTGTTCAGGAATGCACAGGGTGCAAGCCGTTGAACACGGCGGCTATGAGGAGAAGCACGACAAAAAGGGCTCCTATATGTAGGACGACGGGGAGAAAGCCGGGAAATAAAAACTCGGAACGCGTGTCCTTCTCCATTTAGTCGCCGCCGCTACACACCAATCTTTAAAGGAGCGGAATGCAAAAGGCCGCGAAGTTGGAGGACGCGAGATGGGGAACCACTATAGCTCGTTGGGGCGACGACAACAACGGGAACAACAGGACCGACGAGGAAGCCACCATCGCGGCCAGCAGCAGCGAGCAGCCAGGAAATTTGTACGTCGTGCTGTATAAGACGTCAGCGAGAGAAAGAGGATGAAAGAACGAAAGGCGTAGAGCTTCCTAAGTGCCTGGCTTCTCGGACATGTGTGACCGAGGAAAAGGAGAGACCGCTGCAGCTCACAAAAGGGTTCCCGTAGGAAAAAAAAAAAAAAAAAGGCT
Source organism: Dermacentor albipictus (assembly GCF_038994185.2). Lineage (NCBI taxonomy): Eukaryota > Metazoa > Arthropoda > Arachnida > Ixodida > Ixodidae > Dermacentor > Dermacentor albipictus. The sequence goes on from NC_091829.1 coordinate 23,005,106, forward strand.
TGCGCGCTAGAAACCAGCACGAACGTTGCAAGATGAAAGAAGAAAATAGAAAAGAAAGGGAAATAGGGGCAGGCGTACAAGTGCTTGGGGCTGGGAGACGGAAAGCCAGTCCGACAAGGAGAGAGTGAGCTTAAGGCACGGAAGGCACACACGTACGCCAGGCGCGCTGCCAAGCGCGCTTTCTTCCAGTACGGAGGCGCAGTGCGGCGAAGCCGCGACTCTCGCGGCGAGGCCGCAAGGGAGGGGTTTGGCGGTGGTGGTGGCGGGTGGAGGCGCTCGCAGGTCTAGCCCCCATTAATCTCTCGCGACTCCCCTGCCACAATGGCCCTATGTCACGAGAGAGAGGGAGGTAGATAAAGAGTGCTGAAGAAGGGAAAAATGGGTGAGGAGGAATGGCTCTGGCTTGGGGAGGCCGGTGTGGATGTTTGAGAAGGCGATGGAGCTGCGACGTAATAAATGGGGGGAGGGGGAGGAGGAGGAAGGAGGAGTTGAGGTGCTACTGGGAACGTCCGGAATGCGACGCCTCATAATATCCGGGGGCTCGTGCCGAGGGCCCGAGCGTTACGACACTGCGTCATCTAACTTTCTGACAGTTTGTTATACGAGAATATAAGGCGAAGAGGGGGGGGGGGGAAGAAAAGGAGGTGGTGCGGGTCGGGACGGGCGCTACGCGGCAGTCACAGCTTTAACACGCGCGAGCCCTTTATTTCACCGCCTCCTTATGAAGAGGGGCCGCATTCCTGGGTGGACTCTTCTTTTAATACGCTCGCCCAGGGATATATAGAGTGCGCGAGGTTTCTCCAAGCGCGGGCAAAGAGCGACACCTATTGACATTCTCGGCAGCTCGGATAACTATGTCGCTTATTAAATTTCTGTCCTTGGCCGCCGCCGCTATTCGTCGCAGCCAACGCCTCGTTATTAAGTCCCGCGCCCGCACGTGCCACCCCCCCCCCCCCCCCTTCTTTTTTTTTTTTGGCGTGGCAGTGCATGAGTCCGTGAGGACTGCGAGAAGCTTTCTTTTGTGCCAGGCTTCAGTGCCCCGGCGGAACGAGCGAGGGTGCGCGTTACAGGCGTGAAAGAAAAGCGTTTCCAATAACGTGATCCGACTCGCGTATATGACGTTACTGCGCTTTTGTGAGCTCCGCAGGTGTCGCGAGAATATGATTCCCCTCGCTTGCTTCTGCTTTGTCTTTCTTCGTCTTTTTTTCTCTCGTTCGATTGGCCCGTGGCGCTGACGCACTGGGCGCGCGTGTATGTGATGGCGAACCTTCGCAGGGAATCGAGTATCCGGTTGCGAATGGCGTAATTGCGCCGGTGAATGGAACCACGTTGTCGCTGTTGCTTCGGTTCGAGGTTATGGCTTCGCACGTGCGCGCGTTCCATTGCTGATGGCGCCCGGAATGTGGTGGTGAGCCGCCGTATATCCGGGCCTCTGTGCCGGAGATCGGGGCCTTTCTCGGTTAACGTTAGTTCACTTCGAGAAGAACAAACGGACGTTTGGGAGTTTTTCTTAGCGAGTGAAACCGGTTGTCGCAAAGTTGCGTTCGATTTCAAAAGTTTTCGTACGCGTTGACGGAGCACTTGTACGTTTTTTTTTTTGTCTGGTACCATTAGCAGAGTGAACGCATCCAATCGGAGAACACGACGACTCTTGAAGATCGAATTGAATAAGGAGAAATATGGGGATCCAATGGCACATCTCGGAATCTATGCGAAGCAGAACTTAAGTAAAGTGGTTGATTAAAAGCTTTACAGCTAACTGCGATGCGTACAATTGGGTGACGACAGGTTCACAAGTTTGGTTTATTGCTAATGGTGTATGCGCAAAAAAGTACGACACGTATCAGTTAACATTTACGGATTCTGTACATCTCGGGTCGCAGTGGGGCATACCCATAGGATTGTCCTAGAACGCGCACCTTCTCAATGGCGTATACCGAATTGGTAATTAAAAAAAGGGTTAGTCAAAGAATCTGTGAAATATAATTCATACTAACAGAATGGTGTGCTGTAGACATATCTGTGAGCCGACATTACATCTTTGTCTTATGTAGGTATCGTAGTGGGTCGTGCCCGTTCTGGAGGATTGGCCAAGAAAGCATGCAGTGACACATACTGAGTGGCTAAATAAAATAAAATAAGGTCGTCCAATGAATTCGTTAAATACAAGTCATACAGTTCCATGCGGATGGGTATGCTTTAGGGATGCCTGTGAAGCAAAATGATATGTGCAGGTTTTATGTAAGATCTTTTTCTGGTTACATAGAACAGGGCTTGACATACATGGTCAGCAAAGAACGTTTATGTGAGCCACTTCGCGGCTATCTCCATATAAGCTTCGTATATATGTCCACAAATTTATCCGCCCAAAGAGCGACCGACACTACAGCAGCCTCGAGAAACCTGGGAAAGGAGTCAAAGAAAGCTCCGCTTTGAAAACAATGAGTTAATAACACAAGAAAATTAATTGCCAGTGCTGCGATTGTCTTCAGAGTGTGCGCGAAACTCTCCAACACTTTTTTTTTGTACAGTTTTCTTCAATGAGTTTCTGTTTCTTGTCAAAAGAAACTTGCAAGAGAGCCCAGCATTTCGTCGAAGCCTTGCTTGGGAATCAAGTGTCGAAACATATCGGTTGAATAGTCTGGAAACCGGATGGCTGACGTCACGGCTAAAGTTCTGCTGCTATCTGCGATCCCAGCTACGTTTTGTTCGGTTTATTAGGTTTCAAATACCGCGGGCATTAGGGGCAGGGATAGTGACACCGATATTTGTCGCTTCTCGCGCCAGTTATCATGGTGTGATGGTACTCATGCCGTCGTGTTGTCGCCGCCGTGCCTTCATCTTCGGCGTTGTCATCGTGTTGGGTACCAGTTGGGGGAATTTGTACAGGATTGCGGGAGCTTTGCAGAAAATTTGACGCACGAATGGGCAAGTCGGAAGAATACCTGCCGCCAGCAGTTAACGAGCTCAGGGTCGAAATAAGTGTTTGCTGACGTATTAACAAGTTAGGCAAACCCTTCTTTTAGTCCATTGCAACCGTTATTGGGACGTGGTTTACTGCGATGCATTATTATTTTTCTGATTGTTTTCCTCTCTAATCAAATCACAGTCCTTGTGTCTTCTGTGTCTTTTATTAGCTTAATTGCTTAATATCAGTGTTCTAGTTCATCATTTCCGAGTCTGTAATGTGCTGTGCCTGATCCTTCTTTGTTCTTGTTATAAACGCCTGCACCATATTCTGGTTATGACTGACCAAACAGGAGAAGCATTATTCTACAGGCATGTTTTTTTTTTTTCAAGAGGACTTCATTACGTTGGGGCCTGGCGAAGAGAATTCCACCTTTGGAAACGTTGACTTCAGCCTCGAGGCTTCTCCTGTGCGGCCACTATTTCTTGCTTTACGTCTTTATCTCCTTTTGACCCTTCCTATTCGCTCGGAATACACATTGCATCATACTGGCCCATTGAGAAATACCCATAACTTCCCCATCGCAATCATATATCGTCTTTTTTCGTCTTTATGGGAACACCCGGGTTTTCTCTTCCAGTCAAATCCCTGCATTTCTTTCTTTCTTTCTTTCTTTCTTTCTTTCTTTCTTTCTTTCTTTCTTTCTTTCTTTCTTTCTTTCTTTCTTTCTTTCTTTCTTTCTTTCTTTCTTTCTTTCTTTCTTTCTTTCTTTCTTTCTTTCTTTCTTTCTTTCTTTCTTTCTTTCTTTCTTTCTTTCTTTCTTTCTATCTTTCTTTCTGTGAATGTTTTCGCCCAGAATCCCCTACATGATCATATATTATTTCAGACAAAGGGCGCATGGAGTTTTTTTCAATAGGGGCCGCTCTAAGGGGTGTTACCGAAGTACTAAAGCGCCAGACAGACGACACAAGAAGAGACACGGTCTAGCGTTCGTCCGTGTCTCTTCTTGTGTCTTCTGCTCGGCGCTTTAGTACTTCAGCAACATGCACCGACTAGCCCAACAAGAAGTTCTGCTAAGGGGTGTTCTAGTCGATACTGTCGGAGCCGGTAATGTGGTTAACCCGCGCCTATTCCTGGTGTGCATAGTAGTGAACGAGAAGGTATGCGTAAACCTTTCAGCGCCAGACTGGAAGCGAGGCGGTGGCAGCGGCGGGCCCCCGTCGGACGCCTCGTCGTCCGAGGAACCGAGCGGGAGCAGCGGCAGTCCGGCGCCGGCCTCGTCGGCCACCGAGGACGGGGCACGCTGCGACGACAGCGACCGGTCGCCCTCGCCCGACCAGCCGCTGGCGCTGGACACGCGCTCGTCGCAGCGCCGGTCGCCGCTGGACACGCTGGCCAGGCTGTTCCCTAGCAGGGTGAGCGGCGGGCATCGAGAGTGTATGTTCTGAAAGCAAGCGTGTGATTAGGGCACGGCGACTGCAGAGATTGATTCACCCGCTGGTAGGCTTTTTCTGGTGCCAGGCTTATGTTAACGAAAGTCGACGAAAAGATAACTTGTCACTGATGGGAGACGAACTCACACTCCACTTTCATTTCGCCTTTTCCTCATTATTTTCTACATTTCAGTGTCAACCACGGTTAATTACTTATATGGAACCGGTTCGTTGACTTCACTGCCTGTTGGCATTATATGGGTGTGATTAACGCTAAATCGAACCGTTCCTTGTTCACATATATGTACATATGTATATATTCAATGTATGTCAGTGGTTATCTAAGAAGAACATGTGGTTATGTGGAAGAATATGTGGTTATCCAAGTCCTGTTGATATATAGGCACCGAAGTATACTTACTGCCCGGCTTGTCCCCCGGTAGCTTGCTTACGTGCTCGGACGCGCGGTCTCTCCTTCTTCCCGCGGCAGCCGCAGTCGACCCTGGCGGCCGTGCTGGACCGCTGCGGGGGCGACGTTCTCCAGGCGCTCGACCACCTGCTGCTGCAGGAGCCGCCTCCGCTGGACTACCGGCGGCACCCGCCGCCTCCCCCGCCTCCCCCGGTGACGGCGGCGAGCCTGCTCGGGGCCGTGCCCGCCTACCCGGGCCTGTTCCCGCCGCCTCCCCCGCCGCCGCCGGCGTCCTCCTCGGCCGCGGCCGAGCACGCCAAGCGACTGGCCAGCCTCTGGTCGCCCCAGCAGCCCACCGCCGCCGACCACCACAAGAGCGCAGCAGACTGAGCCCTCCTCCCGCCCTCACTGGGACTCCCGACGACGACGACGAAGACAGGCTCTCGTTGTTGTTTCACCGTCTCGATCCGCCGCCGCCGCCGCACCGTTGCAGTATTGCCACACCAACAACGCCCCGCTGTTCTGTGCCTCTTTGTTTTCGAGAGAGGGCCACGCGTTTGGATCCGTGGCGTTCCGAAGCCCACGCGCTTGCGACCCCTTGTTTTTTTTTAAAAGCGAAATCGAGAACGCTGGCTTCACTGCGATGCGCGACTCGCACTGTGGTATAGTGGCGTCGCTCGCCGAGCCTCGGAACGTATTCACCAAACGTTCTTACGATAGGATCTTTCGTAAGAGCGAATGTCAGCGAATCCAGATGGTGGATATCTTGTCGGAGGAGGGGCTGCAGGACAGTGGCAAAGATCACTTACGAACGTAAAGGCGTGAGAATACGCGTGCCCTGATTTCTGGCACATAGGGAAAACCTAGCCGACGCTCTCGCGAACGTAGCCCTGTTGCTACTCCTATGTGTAGCTACTAATTGGTAGCTACGGCATTGCGAAGAAAGGTCTTATTAGTACGTTCATTCGCTTTCTATAAACATGACTGTACTTGCCGATATTGGACGTACGCGAACGCCGCACTAATGGTGGCGTTCCATTTCTCTCTTTGACGTGGGAGAACTTGGCTTCGTTGAATGCAAAACCTTCGTATACGTGACTACGCGTTGGAGAAAGAAGGCAGACAAGGTGTGCGAGTGTGTCGTACGGTTCATCTTAAGGAACACATCGCACAGACACGGTATAAGATGACCACACCTTAAAAACAAAGTCGCACGAACTCGCCCAAATGTCATTGCTGTCACACGGTTAGCTTTGTTCAGGATCGACAACTCCACCTCAGTAACATACGCCGATTACTCCCTGCACCCCCATCCCCCACCCATACTTTACTATATTTCGAGCCCTCCATTTCTCGGTTTGAGCATCGGCCACGGCAGATCTGGTGGCGTATCGCAGTGAAGCCAGTATAGAGACTTCGAGTGGGACCTATGAAAGCGTCATCGACGCTTACTCGTTTGAGCTTGGGTCGGGCTTCCTAGAATGTCCGTCGGCCTCACGAACTCTTTCAACTCCGGCTGCCTCCAAGGCACGAACACCAGCGCGCAGCAGGGGCACCGGATGACGTCTTTCGCCTTCGGTCGAAACCTGAGCCGAAACACAGCGAATAGTTGAGGAAGCGACGGAGAACCTCGGTGGTGACGTCTCGGTCGACGAGCTGATCGACTGTGGACTGCCAAGAGGAACGAGGGCCACTTTTAATGGAAAGAAATCTTGTAGTTACACACGACGGAAAGCCGGAACGGTTTCCTGAGCGGACTGTTAACACCCACGGCGCAGCTGAAGCCCTTCAGCGGCCGAGTTTTCCAGTCGCCATTTTCGGGAACATCGCACTCAGCGCGCATTGTTTTGGCTGCGTACTGCAGGCCTTATTTTCACGTCGTGTGGTTGTCGGATGCGTTTAAATGATGCCCGTCCCAACAGCGGGGCGCATCGCTAGACCTTGGTTGCATCGCGAAAGAAAAAAGAAAGTTAGTATCCCCGGAAAAGATCGACAGAGAATGCTGCGTCAGCGTGATTGTGAGAGGCATACGCATAGTGTCGCATGGAGGGCCCTGCGGCGAATCAGCGAGCGAAACCGTTGATTTCGAAGGCGCACCATGGCGCCCAATTAAGGAATGGCCTCCCGTAACGCCTTCGATGAGACCGTCTCAGTATTGCTTCCCGTTTTCCCGCTGTGACCTGCGGGGCCTGGGCTATGGGCCAGTGTGTCGTCCGCGTATACTTGCGTTGGCTTGGGCAGCGCGCTGCGCCATAAGCAGTGCATGGTAAACAGACTGTGATAAGAGGGTGTGGTCTGTTGGTTGCTACAGACCTGTTGGTTGACCTACCTTGGTTGACCTGTTGACCTACAGCAACCAACAGACCTACAGGTCTGTTGGTTGCTACAACAGGCCTGTTGGTTGCTACAAGCCGTCACACTAGAGCAGCGGAGTGGCTTGCCACGGATGAGGCACACAGGTATTATGGTCCTGGACCACGTATTAGTGCCAGAAAACTTGAGGTTAACCGTGAGGTACAATTGCGAAAACTCTCTCGCTTCGCTCGTTTGCGTGAGGCGTAATCTTTCGTTCAAGTACACAGCCGACGTCGCGATCTCTCCGAATACATAAAGCCCGCTTCTAGAGACGTCATCTGAAGGATGTACGGTCTAAAAATGCACGAAATAAATGGAGACGTGTAAAGAAGAGAGTGCAAGTGAGCGGGTACGAAACATGTTACAAAAAAGTTTCTGTCTTCCTGCGCAAAAGAAACTAAAACACGCTGAAAGTACATCGGGCCTAAGTGTGAGGCTGACTGTATGCACTTTACACTTGACACTTAACATTCAGGTGTAAAAGCTCTTTAACCGTATACTCTTCTTGGTGGTGTACCCGTGTTATTAATGAGTCTAAAGAACCGAACATTTAGCGCTGTGGGTGCAGCCACCAGCCCCATAATTCGAAATCGATTCGATAAGCTTTTCGCAAGTGTTAAGGTATTCTACCATTACGCCGTAACATCGGTGCAAGTCTCGATTGTACACTGTACGTTAGGTGCTGACGCCTTAACTTCAGGATCACGGCTGTTCTAGGTATGAACAAAACTCCGTACATTTATTTTGCTGCAATAACAGTCTGAAACTGACTTTCCTATTCGATGAAAAAGCTTTGTTATACGCGTGGCCGTGCAAAGTATTCATTCAGTATTATCAACAGACATACTACAGTATTGTTGTTCGAATAACTAGCTTCGCCTGCCCACTCGAATGACAAAGCACGATGCGTACAAGGTAGGGTGAACGTATGCAGCTAGGGTACTACGTGGTTGTTTGCTGAACGGACAGGCCTTTTCTAGTATTGTCGTTGCTGTGCCAAAAACAAGGAGTTTGTATAAAAAAGAATATGTGCTATGGGACAGCGCACTGCTGTCAATCTTGTGCAGAGAACTTATCCAAATAAAACTAAACTTGAACGTTAGGAGCTTAGCACCGGAGCCATGGGCTCATGACGGTAGCAAGACGTTACGGATCTCGCAGTATTATTTTTCCCATGCGCAAAACAAGTGCATACGTAAGTGCCTAGGCTTAGTTTTTGTAAAATTTCGAGCGTATGTAATCGTGTTTGATTCAACATGAACACAGCTCGCCTTCGTTAAACAGTTCTTTTAAGATAAAATTGCGAGCGTAGTGCGATCATGGACAGCGCCACTAAAATCTCTGACGTCACGAGACCCCAGTGTGGGAGGCTCGAGACAGCGTCGCCATCTGTCTGTCATTTTGACGTTATTAACGGTGCACCAAGTTTTCGCAGACGGCAAGACGAACCTTCGGCTGAATTTCCGAAATACATAACTTGTGAATACACTGTACGTTAACTTGGTTCGACTCTTCTACGTCCGTTTAATGCCGATGACGTGCTTGCAACTTCTCGTTAAGTCGCTCTCTATTAAAGTCTGGACAGCTGCAAGCGCGACGTCACACTCCCCGGACTGCCTTTGCTCTTGGTGCTCGAAAAACTGTGCCTATATATTACGGGCAGGAGACAACGATTTTCGGGCCCGAGCACACGAGGCCTGCAATAACTTTTTCCTACCCACGTTTCAGCCCCCACATCCGGGTTCTACGACTGAGGTTTCAAGACGCGCACGTTCGCTGTTGAAATGCAGACGCGCACAAGAACGTGCGTATAGAATGGCAGCTGTCGTAACGGTGCAGCATGACACATACCACCCCGTTTAAAGAGAGCTTACAAAAACTAATTGCAGAAACAAAATCTGGCTCCAATTGCCCTGATGTACACATGCATACTGACAGTTAATTACGTGGGGTGCGCCTGTCAACCAAAGCGTTGTTGCGGGAGGTGACGGGTTTCGAAGCGAAGACGGGTTGTATGATTACACAACTTCGTAAGCGCGACAGGCAAACGTTAAAGCCAAAGTTTTTTCAGTTACACCAGTTGCCAAACTTCCCACTGGGCTCGATCATGTTTCAAACTTGGCTTACAGCGTGGGAGGTCTGCGATTGTCGCGCCACCTGTCGACAAAAAAAACAAAAAATGGCTATAAAACGTTCTAGTTTTGAGCGAAACAACGAAATAATGTCTTGGCATGCACTGCAAGCGTAGTATAATGGTGTTTTCAATCAGCACCACAGTTTTCAGTCAGATTAGCAGTTTCAGACACTCTTTAAGACGATGGGTGACCGCGAGCTTCATCTTGTCGCTTAGTGGTGGCGCGTCAGTTGTATACCATCACAAAAAAGGCACCCCAGCGTACCACCATATGGAAGCGGAGATTCGGAACTGTTATGATTGAAGGATTCTGGTTCAAACAATGCTGAACCGCTTATTCGCTGATGACACACTGTCCTGGCCTAGTCGCCGCACATCGAAAGGGTCAACGGCAGAACCGCAATCCGTGTATAACCGGACGAAGCGCGTAAAGTACGCGAATGACTCGCGACGAATCTACTGTGCATGCCTATACTATATGTGAAATGTTGTTACCGATGAACACACGCAAATACACACGCACACGGTGTGATAAAGAAACATGAATGGAACACCTCACAAATGTGCAAATAAATTTATCCTCCAACAAATGCCGACTGCCTTTGTCTTTTATGCGTGCTTTCATCGAGGCTTGGCCCCGTGGGAGGAAAAAGAGTCTGTTCTGTGGAAATCCGCAAGGTGGAGAAATTTGTGGTGTCTAAAGCATGGTACTCGTGATGTCTTTCCGGCTCTGCAATCGTATATCTGACGCACGCAGTGTGCAAAAGCGTATATCTGCAAAAGCGTATATCTGCAAAAGCGTATATCTGCAAAAGCGTATATCTGCAAAAGCGTAGTCTGCAAAAGCGCAGTCTGCAAAAGCGTAGTCTGCAAAAGCGTAGTCTGCAAAAGCGTAGCCTGCCAAAGCAAGTGTGCAAAAGCAAGTCTGCAAAAGCGTAGCCTTCGAGATCTTTTTATGTTACTCAGATGAGGGATAGACTATCCCTGGGACGTGGATTTGGACATCACCTATCCTCCACCTCGTGGATTTTCATTGAACACATTTGCCGTGTTTCGTGGTACTGCGCTTCGAATTGTCGATTAATTCGTCCTCGTGCTGCTGTCCGCTAATCTCCTGGTTTGCCCGGAAAGTGAAGCGGACGCCGAGGCGCTGGTGCCGGTTTATATCCCCGGACCAGGATGAATTATTCAACTGCGATGCTTTCTTAGAAATCCTTGGAGCTTTGTAGCTTCGTGCTACTTTCCGCTGGAGATAATATTTAACGTTTGAAAGCGTAGTTAATAAATCCCCTCCTGGGGAATCATTAATGTTGTGGAATACATAAATGTTTCTGAAATGTCTTCGCAATGCTGTGTACACCATTTGGCGATCTGCCCTTCGAGCAAGGAAATTTATTTAAGTTTTCTCTCTCTCGCTCCTGTTTGGCGGTAAACCCGAAACCATCGATCCTTTCTTTTTGGTACTTTGTCATTGATTTACAATTTTAGGAAAACTGCTTTTTTATATTCGTAATATTTAACAGTATGTGTACAAGCTAGCCGAAGTCAATACGTGCTTTTGGAACCTTCATAATCTTGAATGGCAATAGTAGTGCTTACATCGCGCTGGGAAACATCGTTTCCGAATTCCACCGTTTTCGTAATGTTGTCATTTCTATATTTCTTTTTCTTTTCGGTTTCTCGAGTATAATTTTCTCTTATGTTAATGCAAACCTGGCTGTTTTCAATTTGATGTTCTGCCTTCTTTATCTGGAAATCTTATATGCTTTAATTTATAGTGAGAGACTCTCTTGTGTTAATTCAAACCTGACTGTTTTCAATTTGACGTTCTGCCTTCTTTATCTGGAAATCTTATATGCTTTAATTCATAGTGAAAGACCGCCAACGACGTTTTATGCGAAGCATATTACGAGGGCTCAACCCAGCTCCTCAGGCGCGGCGGTGACCATGAAATCACGTGACACCGTGACGTCACGACAGAGGAGAAGTGGCTTTGGCTCAACTCTTGCAAGACGGGCTGGGTGGGAATCGAACCAGGGTCTCCGGAGTGTGGGACGGAGACGCTACCACTGAGCCACGAGTACAACGCTTCAAAGCGGTACAAAAGCGCCTCTAGTGAATGCGGTGTTGCCTTAGAAACGCGCTGTTTCTAAGGCGTGCGTCTCTTGCTCAGGCGCACATTTCGTTGCCGCGCCGAACGCTGCTTTGCTCGACGCTCACCGCGTCCAATGCGGGGCGCGTAGTCGCTGCCCTGTAGCCCATTGTCTTACACCCCTTGGCGGGTCGACGGGAACGCTGTCGCGTTCCACTCTTGAAGGCGAAGAAGTAATGCATGAGTTGTTTCTTCGTCTAGCCGAACCAAATATAGCCAAGCAACAGCAGTTCACCAGGCTAAACAGTGGTTCAACAACTAAAATAAAGGCTAGTATGCTTCGCATCCTGGGCTTAACCTTACCTAAGCCACAGCCATTTTTTCTTTTCCTTTTGCAAAAACCTTCAGATCCTCGGGTCGAACCCGCACGTTGAATATACGCGTAACCATTTCTGCGTACGATAAGAACATTACTATTCGCGTGGCATCAGAACCAAACCCTGCTGGACCTCGCGCTCAGCTCAGCAGCAGCGCAAGCCTGTGAATGCGGCTCGACAAGCGTGTATGCAAATGACAGATGTCGCACCAGTCACGCGAAGTTCGATTCGCCGCCATAATAATTTAAGGTTGGCTCTTAAGTATGTACCCTTGCTCACAAAGGTCGGTCGCTCAAGAATAACCTCTTCGCACAAACTTCTTCAGCAGATCGTCGGTCGAAAGTCCCTCTTACTATGTATACTCAAGCTTCGATGCAACTCAGATAAATCCTGCTCGTTCTGTTCGAAAGAAGCTTATTGTTCTCGCTTACCCGTTCACAAGGCCTAACCGAAGGGCTCGTCTTTCAACTGTCGGAAGAGCTAAGTGGTGAGGTTGTAGCACAAGCAACGGAGCTTTTGTCCCGCGTGACGCGTTATGCAAATGCGCGACGTGACACGGTCGGATGGTTTTGCGCCGGGCGTGGTTATATGCGCAGTGTATTCAGTTGCCACGATGCCCTTTGCGGGGAACAACTCCATTCACGAAAGTTTTTTCTACCTACATCCTGAATGTCGAGCACCATTATAGCTATTTCTTTGTGCCCGCCTCACGTTTTGTGCCTCAGCGATCTTTCTTGAAGCCCTGGTGGAGTTGTGTGTATATTTCAGAGACGCGGTTGCTTTCGGAGGGTTTCAGTAACGCGTCCTTCTCTCGCCCTTTGGCTATATCTGAGTTCACGTGCTCTAACAGCCAGGAAGCGCGTTGTACATTCAGTTTCAGTTTGTTCGCTTTAATCAGTGTCAGGCATATCTACCTAAATTTACACGCGATTCCGGAGCACACATACGTATGGGGACCTCGATCCTGAATGTCAGATTATCAAGTACCTTAATTAGCAGTAAGAAAATAGGAGATTCTGAGTACATATAATAGAGATATACCAAGTGTTATTTGTATACCATTACCGAAGAATTGCAAGCTAAACGGGAAAATGAGTCATTGATTAGGTATTTCATGAAATACGTAACGTAAAGGCATCACTCGAAAATTGTATGCAAGGACAGAAACATGAAAATTTAGATTGTCACGATAAGGTTCACGTGCAACAGAATGAAAGATATATGAGTAGTTGCTTATCTAATAGGAAATAAAGTAACACGAATATATTGCAGAAATAAAACGAAATGCGTTGAAGAAATGAAGGAGATAATTAGCAAGAACGTACCCCGGTAACTATCGCTCACAACGGGCTCACAACACATCGAAAGTAACGAATGCTCTCAAAATGTCATGGACATAATCTGCAGTGCGTCGCCTAACACCCACTATTGCACGAATTCGGGAGCGTAGCCGACCTGGCCTTATAAAACGCTAGGGAAAAAACGTACTGTTATGCGCCGTGTTATGCACCACGTTATGCACCACGTTATGCACCACGTTATGCACCACGTTATGCACCACTGCAGGTGACCAACTACCGCGTTCCTCCTAGCCCAATGCGCAGCATTGGGACGATGAAGTTGTCAATTTAGTTCTCAATTTAGTCTTAAATTAGCCTCCGTGCATCCTTGCTTCGGTGAGAAAGCAGGAAATGTAGGCATGTGCTAAGTCTCGCAGATCGCCGTTGTCCATTAGGTTACGACTTTTTGTTTCTCTCTTTATTTCACTTCCTTTAAAATACGCTACACCCGTTAGACCCGTAGCCTAATTCCATTAGGGGGTATTTACTAAAATATTTAAGCACGAGCAATTCATTCTGTTTAAAAGCAAACAATACATAAGGAATCCATTTCTACTAGAAAAGAAACACGTGGGAGAAAAATATATCAACGTAGCGAAAATTGGGGGGGTTTTAGGGGCCAAAACTGCGGTATGCTTATGAGGCACGTGGTAGTGGGGCACGCCGCATTAGGTTGACCATCTGGGGTTGTTTAACGTGCACCGAAGTCTAAAATGCACGAGCGCTTTCTCATTTAGCCTCCGTCAATATGAGCCAGCCGCGGCTGGCTCACACACACAGAAACACATACAAACACGCACAAACACGCACATACAAACCAACGCACGCACACATACAAATACGCACACACAAACGAACACACGCACACGGTACTGATTGATCTCTCCTTCCTATCTGTTTTACACACAGCTTCCTTCATTTAGCGGACGTATCATTACGTAGCATTGGAGCAAGTAGCGGCAAATGCACCTTCAAAGGAAAATAGCACAAACAATACATGCGATCTTGGGGTTTCGTTCTAACGCAGTGCCTACTGTATTTTTTCCACAGCTATTACTGTTGAAGAAACTTGAGTCGTCTTTGCTAGCGTCCATGACAGCTATTATCATCATGCTTACGACTATGTTTTTCTGGAAGGAGTTGCCAGAAAAGAATGATCTATTTGTCACCACCCAGTATTCGAGCACGGGTCCTAAATATGTGAGCCATCGTGTGCCCGGCGTTTTTCGGGCAAGTCGAGCCTGCCCCAGCTATTGTTGCGGATGTTGATGTTTTTATTCTGAGTAGCCCTCTCTAATATCTTGTTACCCATCGCTTACACCTGCCGAAAGGGACTATGCATCAACTGCAGAAATGCACTATAGGCCAACGAAAGTGTATACCGTTTCAAGAAAGGTTTTGTACTGCAATGAATCGACAACAGAAAATGTTCCAACATCTTGATAACTTTCACGAAATTTCAACAAACCACGTGCATGAATAAAGCGTAAAACGAATGAACTAATTTAAACTGCAGAAAAGGCCACAGGAAGTATACCGAATGTCGGCACACGCGAACCGCCTGCAGAAATTTTGCAAAGCCGCAGACAGCTTATTTAATGCAACCGCGCATTTAGCATGGTTTGAAACTGCCTAAGTCATTCTTTACGCTACAGAAAAAGTTTGAAGAATGCCACAAGACAGATTTCGGTCTACGCTGTAATCCCTTAAAAGTGAAGAAGGGTGTAAATGTGTTTATAACTCCCACCCTGATGGTGCGAGTTATGAACATATTTACACCATTTTTCACTTTTTTAAGGGTGTAAATTATTTTACAGTGTAGTTACAGATCGACTAGAGGAAGTCGACACAAGGACTTCATTCAAAGTCTTCCATATCCCGGCAAGCTTCTTATGTACGGTTTCACTGGCATGGCTATAGCCATGCATAACATGTGCTATCTAGAGGGTTCCATTCAATCGGCAGTTGTTTCCCACACTCTTTCAGTACAAGAGCCAAAGCTATCCATTCGAAAAACACGCGCCGCATCGGCCCTCGTAAGTGTCCTTCGTCTTTTATATAACCCTAAAAGGTCGCACTTGGGGGTTACGCTACATGGTGAGCCACCGTAGGCTTGCGTCGCGTATAGGTTAGCGAAATCCATCAAGCCGGTCTAATAGAAGCGTGAGGTCATGCTGGGGGCCGATGGCTGCGCGCGACACCTTTCTAATATGCAGCGCAGAGCGCACAGTTTTGCCGCTTCTCAAACACGGGGCCCGCAACCCACGGGGCAGAAGCTATGCGCGCACTTTATCAGCTACACTCAATGACCGGCGCTCTTCATCAACGTCATTCATTCTCTCCTCCGGTGACAGACGCAGCCACGGGGGTGCGCTGCGTACATGAGCGATTCCAGCGCCGCCTCACTACCCGCAGGCGCGGTAATTGCCACCAGAAGTATCAAAGAGGATAAAGAAAAGAGAGAAACAGTCCTTTCCGCGGTCGTCACAACAGGAACGGAACCACCCCTCTTTTACCATGCACCGGTGCTGCTCATGCGTCCGGGCTCGCAGCCGGTGGTGTTTGTGTCTGCGCGTGCGTGCGTTGTACGTAGACCAAGCACGTGGCATCGCACGGCTTCCCCTTGTGTAACGCTCCCGCGAGGGGCCCCACAAAGAAGGGTCCGGGTGGGGGTGAGTTCGGCGAGGCAGGTTTTCCTGGCAGGCTCGCGAGAGGGAGCCACTTTCGGTGGGGGGTGGGTGGGGGGAGGCATTATTCCGCGCTCGCTCGTCCCTGTGTGTGCCTGTGCCTGCCCGAATCGGGCACTGATGATGGGGACTTGAGGCGCTCCCGCCGCTGCGGACGGATATCGCTCGTCGGCGACCTCTGAAACCGACACATGGTTGTACAACTATACTCCCACTCTGCGCCTTCACACCCACCTCGCCCCCTCCCTTCCGCACCTTTTGTCTCTCCTCTGCTTCTTCAGAAGTACCGCGCTGACGTTCGGACAAGCACTTTCTTTCTTTCTTTCTTTCTTTCTTTCTTTCTTTCTTTCTTTCTTTCTTTCTTTCTTATCTGGCCCTTTCCGTCGCTGTACTCGTCCCTGCTCATAATTGTTCGTTTCTTCTGTTTTTCGTCTGTATCTGAGATCATCTATGATTTTCTCTTGGTTTTGTCATTCCTCCTTGCATGGCACACAGCCTCGCGAGGTCTCAGTATCGCTACCCTGTGTCTCATTTTCGCTCTTGCTTTGTGTTTCGTCTATTTATTCTGCAACTATTCTGTTGTTTTCTTTCGATGTTCTTTGTCCTTCGCATATATCTTTCAATGCTGCTTCAATCTCTCTCTTCTTTTCTTTGCATTCGTTTGTGTGTTGCGTTGGTGTCCGCTCTAACATATATATATATATATACATATATATATATATATATATATATATATATATATATATATATATATATATATATATATATATATATATATATATATATAATATGTGTGTGTGTGTGTGTGTGGTTTGTTACCGAGCGAACGGTCCTCACCTTGAAGCATGCAGTCTGAGTGTTGAATGATACGCTTGCCACTCAATCGTCTACTGTCCGTGAGTTGCGCGGCATCTGTTTCTGATGGACCGACAGTCGTCGGCTCTGAGCGTAGGTAGAGTGGCGTCTGATACATCCTCTGTTACTCATCGTGTTTTTCTTCCTCTCCCCGATTGTTGAAAAGCTTTTGTGCTGGTGCCTGCGTCCACCATGAGCGCGTGTCGACGTGGGTTCCAACACGAGGGCATCGTTTGAGTAGAGCAGACGACAAGGACAGCGGTGTGTTCGTCTGCGTCACGAGAGCAGGGTCGGCGAGATTGCAAAGGCTTTCTGCAGATGAGGGGTGAACTGGGACGCGGCTTGTAAGTGTCTCGCCCACATCGACACGCGCGTGGCGAATTTGCATGTGTCCCAGAAGGAGATAAATAAATAAAGCTGAAGAAAACACGAAGAAATAAAGAAGAGCGAAGCAAGGAGCGAAATGAGCGAAGGAGAAAGAGCGTAGTAGACACAATAGGCTGTGCGACGCACGATTAAGGTCCTCCAGGTACTTCTCGAGTCGTTTCAGTCGTTCCTTCGTACAGTGTGAAAAATCTCGGAAACGAGAACCCGTGCTGTTGTGAGAGAAGCAGACGGTGTTTAATGATTACTGGAGAGCTGGAGCTAGCTTGGTATTTTGCTCGACCTAGGTGATCGTGGTTATGGACTAAAGAAAAAAAAAAGGATACCGTTTCGCCCCTAACGTGAAGTGACGTGATAGCTGGCCAAATATAATGCACTGCACTGTAATGCTCAGACTGCTTTGTGCGATTTTTGTTGGAGCGAGCATCCACCGCAGGAGAAAGAGCCACCCCCTTTCTGGAGGTAAATGAAGTGTCAGTCTTATTCGTTTTTGGAAGTTGCGCCATCTGGGTGATGAAGTGGAAATGCGGCGTTTCTTCCTCCTGTTACCTATCCGGACTTAGCCGCTGGTCTCTACTAAAACAAGCCTTTACGTTCTTTTTGGCGGATTCGTTCGGCTTTTCCCAAATTTACATTTCGGCTGTTCTAATAATAGGCCTAACGCTATCGTTGAAGAAAGCGAGCTCGAGGGCAGCGCCATCCAGTAAGCATGAGAAGAAGGTGAGCGTTAGAAGAATATGATTAATGGGTGACTAATCAGGCGCGCTTCATCCTTGTGGCTACATGCATGCATCTAGTGCCTTTCCAGTTGCCGAGGCGATAAATCATGGAAAGAAAGCAAGCACGCCAGCTGTACTTAGTACACATATGCTGAGATGGTGCTAGTCAATCGTAGCAGCTGCTAGCGCGATGGCGCTTTCCAGGATCTGTATTCTCCACTAGAGTGACGTTTGGCAGAGTGGCCGAGAGAAAAATGTGCATAGGGATGGAGGTATCTTGCGATCCCGGTGAAGTATGTCGTGCACTGACAAGCCAGAGAACGCAGAGCGCTAATGGGGTCGGTGAAAAAAGAATTCATATTAAATTCTTGCTGGATCGGTTTATCTGTATAGAGATATTCGGTACAAAACCGAACCAAATGGAACTGTGCAGCGAAATATACTTTATATACACAAAGACAGTTTTTGCTTTAATTTACACAGTGAAATGTAGCATATGAAAATTTTGTAGCTGAAAAAGGTATTCGCATCTTCTGTAAATTGTCACGTTTGTTATTTGCCTGATACTATATTGCATTGCTTCATGAGTTGTCTTTGGATGTGCTGCAAAGAACTCCGTCGAAATACTTTATTTTGAATCAGCATACCCTCTGATATATGATTGCACTCCACGAAGATGACGTACCATTTGATGTGTTTTTCCTAATAGTACTGCGCTGTAAAATAAATGTGAAAATACTAGAAAACATTTTTTTCAGCGGAAGGAAAGATATTTAATTGAAAAATTCCGTTTTTCTGTTTGAGGTCCAATAGGTTCGAGCCAATTAATCTTACTTTCGGAATAACTTACGCATGCAATCAAGACTAGTCATGTCGTTGAGTTGAGTGGTTCTAGTCTACTGGTGGGATTAGCCTTGCATTTGCTCCCGGCAGTTGCTCCATCGTAGCGACACTTAAAATAAATAAATCACACAAATCAGTCACAAACCTCACAATTACAAATAGTCACTCCTAAAGTCACCATGTGGGGGCCAAATCCGTGTCCTGCAGGTAATTTAAAAGAAGGCGAGAATCCTCCTTCCTAGATAACTGGTTTCCGCGCGGGAAAACAATGTCCTGAAGAGGACTGTGAGGAACTCCTGTCTTCTTGAGGGACCCGAATAACACACTCCTTTCCACGTTATACAGAGTACAGCACAGAAGGTAATGTTCTATGTCACCACGCACACCACATGTTGATCATAATGGAGGTAACGCCAGGCCAGTGTTATACCTCCACGCAGGGGCACGAGGAGAGCCCGTGCGAATGCGCAGGTGTAAAGTGGCTTTGTTTCTTTTGAGGCCCTTTGGCACACATGGCTTGTGAGGTGAGCTCCACAAAGAACTGAAGTGGCACAACACCGCTTCTCTGAAGAATCTCTTGTCCTCTTGAGTCACTTTTATCAATGGATTCCTGCAGACAGCGCTCTATGGGCGAAGTCCGTCAACTCGTTGCCTATGACACCTATGTGCGAGGGCACCCATTGGAAACGTATGGAGAAGCCTTTGATATTGTCACGTGGTCGTAAAGTACACGTGTCAATATGGAGATTGTGCACCGAGCGTAGGGAGCTAAGACATAAGGCATCAGTAGGGAACCCGTGCTCTAACCTTTGAAGGGCAGATTTTGAATCTGTAAGAATGACAACAGGTTGATGCGTACGAAACCGTAGCTTCTTTAGAGCTGCCTCGATGGCAACGCTTTTGGCCGTTGTGGAGGACACGACTGCAGTGAAACGAACAGACCAATCATACTTCAAAGAGGGAATGTGAAAAGCAGCTGCACTAGATCCTCTGACCTTGTCCAAAGAGCCATCAGTAAAAATTTGAAGATGACGTGCATATTCAGTCTCAAGATATTCCAGTATACGAGCGAACGCGTTGCCGCCAAAGGATAACTCCGCTTAGCGCAAACGTGAGGAATTGTCAACGAACAATCGAGGCTCGCGAATGACCAAAGTGGTTTCAACCTCTTAGTTCGACCTCTAGCGTCAAGACCCAGGTAACCAAGAGCATTGAGGGCCAAGTACGCTCGGGACTCGGATCTCTTTCGAAGGCGCTGTGGAAGGGCTCGCCCGGCTACCGTCTGTTTGAGGCGGCCAATTTGCATCACTCAGATCATGGCTATATAAACACATAGGGTAGATACTTTGTTGTGTCAGTGGTCACATGTCCTACGCAGCGCATTTCCTGTACATGTGCAATCTGTTAGTGTACAGCATGCCAGCATTTGACTCCTTCGTACTACATGAAAGCTGCGGTCACGAGGAGAATAAGACCCACTGCTTTAATGAAGTGCACTATCCACCAAGTTTTCTTCATTAAAATTACAGAAAAATTATGAAGTAATTTTAGTGAAATCACAGAAAACCAAGCTAATAGAGAACGGAATAGAACAAAAGGCCGTACATTCTCTCCTTTTCTCACAAAACATTTTTGACAGTGCATATTGTTTGTGGAAGACGCGTATGTTGAACGAGAATGCCGAGCCCGTTGTTTCCTCTATTCAGTTTGGTCAAACGATTCTTCACTTGAAGAAGATGTCCAGCCTCACAGAGCTTCAACCTGACTGGGTGCCACCGCTGAATCACTTGCCTGCCTTATCATAAGAAGCCAACAAACACCGACACCAAGGACAACATAGGAGAAATTACTTCTGCTTAATAAATGAAAACAAAGAAACGATATTCACCCGTAGCCTTCACCCAAAAAGGTCACGTTCTCGTGACGCCTGCGGCAGAAAGGATGTTCCACATCCGCCGCCAAGGTCTGTGAGTGGTGGCGTTGGCTAACACTCCCAGGGTTCTACTAGGAAACATAAATACCCAAGAAAGTGGATGGGGAAGCTGTGACGCTGTAGCTCAATTGGTAGAGCATCGCACGCGAAATGCGAAGGTTGTGGGATCGTTCCTCCTGCGGCAAGTGATTTTTCATCCACTTTCATTTCCATTAAATTATCGTGTCTTCGTTTTAATTTATTAAGCACAAGTAATCTCCCCTATGTTGTCCTTGGTATCAGTGTTTGTTGGCTTCTTGTGATACGACTAATAAAAATCGGGCCCCTCGGTTAACCCCCTTTCTTCTCGTTTATTGTCTGTCATAGCCCCTCTGTTGGATACAGACGTGCTCGTAGTCTATAAAAAACAGAATGGTTGAAAATTAAGTTCGTTGGAACATTTGGAAACTATCTTGAGGCACGCTAAACGACGGCACAAGGAAAGACAACACAAGGGCGCACAAGAACTCTCTAAAACAGTTTACGCGCTCAGGGGCGTATACATTTGTTCCAGGACAATGATCACCTTGTATCCTGGATGCCGCTCTTTATTAAACGAGGCGCGCTCACTGTTTCCAAATCTTGAACCGTACGTGCGTTATCGGCTCGGCACAGCATTTTTGACAGGAAAGTAGCAGGCGTAGAGTTTTCTTGAAAGGAAACCCAGATGAAACAGACTACGGTTATTGTTGTCGGACAAAGATATACCCCAAAAGGCGTGACCCGATTTTGGAGTTATATACAGTTTTGTGTGGTCCAAGGGGTACGCATCATGCTTTATAGATCCTTTTTGAGGTCATCGATGTGTGAAGTGTTGGCAATTGCAGTTCTCGCAAACAGTGTTGCACCCGTTAAAACAAATACCGTGTAAGACAAATAAAAGAAGTGTATGAGAGTTAGAACCTTGGACTGCCACTCTGTTGGTCGTGAGTTCGAATCTTCGAGCTATAATAAGAATTCATCTTTTTGTAGTTGTCGCGCGAAGGATTTTGGGATCACAGCGAATTCGTACGGCGGCGGAAACAAACACCGGAGTGGTCCCGTAAGGACTATCGCTGTAAAAAGACAAACAAATTAATAAAGAAACATATGCACGTACACGAAAAACATGTACATGGACACAAAACACAGCAGTACACAAACGCGAGGCAACTTAAAGTACCTGGTTAAAGTATGTGTGCAGCAAGATCACCAGGAGTGGATTCGTAGGACCCGAAGCAGAGGCACCACATCGCCATGGACCAAGAAAATGGCGAATTGGTGGGGTTGTTTCGATCCTTTTTTGCAGCGTGCACTGCTTAATGTATGCCTATGAGAGAGACTTTGATAAAAATTCAGGAAGTTCTTCACAAGTCCCCAATCATACTTTAGATCGTGAAATTAATTACAACGTATTGCTGCTAAGTTTTAATTCAGGCTTGTTCAGTAGAAATATCTAATTTACTCTAAAAATAATGTGCATATCTCAAATACCAATGATTTTCGCTGTGCAGTTTTGGTAATAAACTCCTGTAGACACAGCATCTCTTAGCAACACATGCTGAAACGTCGCATCCCACTGTAGTTTTTCACCTTTGACTGTGAGGAGTGAAGGGTTAGCCTGAAGGAAAAATTGGAGAACACCAGATTCATTCCCTTAAATGTAAACTCGATGCCTCATGTAGTTCTCCTATGACAGCGAACAAACATTCTATGCGCTTTGTATAACGCCTTCAATGAGAAAGAAGTCTAGATTTAGTAACTTTTATTCAATGCACCTAATTAACCCCCAAACATCGAACTTTGCACTCTTATCACACCTGACACACCATCCAACCCCTTCAAATTGAAACTGTACGCAGCATTTAGTCCTGTCAGAAAATTCTTCCGTCATTCCGCTCCCTTCGTATAGGGTCTCCAAACAGGGCGAAGTCACGTTTTTAAAAATTGACTGTGGCTTAGCTTGGCTATGTCAGGATATACGTAGCAAAAGCATGGTTAGCCTTGGTTAATCGTGATTGCAAGTCCAGGTTAGTCTGGTTGTCTAGCTATGTTGCGGCGTTTAGCCAGTCGTTCCGCGTGCTTTTAGTCTGTTTCCTGAGCGATTCTCTTCCTCTTCATCTCGTTCCGATGTCGATTACAGGCCTCCTCCTGCTTATTAGAATTGTCGACGCCTGTACTGCCACCTCAACTGTGGTTGCAGCGCATGCACGCTTTCCTTTTCAATCCTCCGACATGTTATCAGGCATGTGACGCAGCTGGCGAGGCGAGCGGAGGCGAGCGCAACGACAAGGAACGCGGTGTGACATCATACCAAATGGCGGTGGCGGAAAGGCGCGGCGCTTCGCAGCGGCGGAACACCTGTGGCTCCGTGCTACTGGTGGCGCATGCGCAGTAGTGACTAGGGAGCGAGAGAGAAATATCCGCGGCGAGGCGTGCGTTTGACGTCATGTGCCTCCTTGGAGCACCGCCACGGCGAAATCGCAAGTTCACGGCCAGTAAAGCTTTCGCTTTGAAAATTTCCCCAAAGCATCTAACCTAAGCACTTAAAGGTTTGCTGTCACGACACACTTCCTGTACGCTTAATTCACTCCAGACCCGATGCGATATTTAATTCTCCCTAACACTTCTGAACGCTTTCGAACGCTCCTATAGTCGTATTTACAGTTTAGCTGTGACACAGCCTCGGAGACAAATAACATGCTGCTCGCTTAGCTGGTGCATTGCTAACGACATGACGACCAAATGAATGCTGATGAACACAGAAAGTAGAACACACGGAGTACAACGCCTGTTTTAGTACCGGCTTCTTGCGTTGAATTCTCGTGTTTCATTAACGCTCAACTCGGAGACGTCCGCGCTGGCGCAGCAAAATGGCCTCGGCGACATCCCTAATCGCATCTGCCTGCTTGCGCCGGCGTAAAGAGTCAACGCAGAGCGGCTGGGTCGATGTGTTTGTTGGCAAACGCCCCGCCTAATCGCTTTTTCCCACCGCCGGACGGGCCACTAAACGGCCCGACGTGGCCACTCGAGCACCCGTCGCCGCGCCCGCAGTACAGCGACGCAGGAGATCATAATGCTCGCCGGGCATTTGACAGATCCTCCTCTTCAAATCACTACAGGAACTCCCCCCCCCCCCACTCCCCCCGATCCCTTTCCCTCCACATCGACTTCTCCCGGCTCTCCGTGTCGCATTGTCGCTCGGTCGGCGGCCGCTTTGATCGCTCAGGCGCGAGAGCACCCCCGTAGTGAGAGCGTGCGCCGCGGGGCGGCAGCACCGTATGAAGCTCGTGCACCGTGCATGTTAGCGCGGGCGGCTCGTCTGCCACTCACTCGCCTCTACGGGAAGCTTCGCTGTAAGGGAAGCGAGGATGCCCGCGGAACGTAAGTTTCTTTGTGAGGCCTGGAAACAAGAAAAGCACGCCGGGGACAAATGCACTTCTCTCCGCGGGTTAGCTCGTGGCGGCGAGCACTGGAGCGATGATGCTTGTGACGACACAAAGGGTGTTTGTAGCCGCGGCGAGTTTCTGGTTCAAGTCGCTTATACACAGTTCGCGAGCGAGGAGCGTGGCTTTGTATCAGTGACTTCCTGGGAATCTGGCTCGACAAAGAGTCGCGATCTGTGCGTAATGTGTGAAGCGACGCGGAGTCTCTCGAATGCGCGCGTAGGCCGCGAGAGGTCAGGAGGCACCACCCCACTTCGATTGGGAGAATGCGGCGTGATACTATTATGGCCGGAACGTATGGGGCAGGCGTTCCGGGATTCCAGCTCTTCGATCTGTCAGAAGAGTAACTCGTCTGTGTCACCCGGACCTCCTCTCTCACCTTCTTTTTGTGTCACTTAAATCTCTTCCTCCGCCTTCCTTTTTCGCATGGCGGTTTGTTCGAGTTTGAACCCGGTGTTTGCTATAGATATTTGCTTCGTTAAACTGGGACTTTGTCATGGGCAGAGGAACGGACGAACGTCTGAATTAAAAGGCATGCATGAAGTCAACTTGGGCAATCACAGAAATACCTATTCAATCTCGAAATGTGACGGTGACGTCTAAAACGTAAACATTTATGACAATATGCAATGGTAGAAATGGCGTTTTGATAATTCGCCAAATCATAGTTTGCGACGTCAATTTAGCCCGTTACTGGACTTCACGAGCGGCTGGTATTGCAACCTACAGACGTCAGTTTGTGCTAATAGTGGTGCGTATCCGAGGTCGTCAATGCACTTTAATTTTCCTTTCGTTAGTGAACACGGTCCGTTTATGAGCAGCAACACTCTCTATAATATTCTCTATAATAGTCAACTATAGTCAATGAAAGGATTTAGGGGCAGTAAACCGAAGGCAAGAAAGCTTGCACACTATCCCCAAAATGATGACTGGCCATGTACCTAAATCATGTAGGGGTGTCCTAGCCAGCATGGACCAAACTTTTAAAAAAGAAAAAAAAGGTGTATCATTTTGCACTAAGGAAACTAAGTACACACTTATTGTTCACAATGAAATGGACCTATAAATTTTTGTTGACGATATTCACTTAGGTAATTACATATAATTATCTAACTCGTCAATCACTATAACCTGATTGGTAAGACATAAATGAAGAAGTTCTAGGCAGTTATAATAAACATCGAACAGATGTGTCGTCAGCAAAATGCAATTAGCGTGCTGAATTTTTCCACCTGAAAAAGAAAGCAATGCTATACGAAACATATAAAAAATGGTGTTGGGGGCTGCTAAGCAATAGGTTGCGGGATCGAATCCCAGCCACGGGAGGCCGCATTTTGATGTGGCGAAATGCGAAAACTCCCGGTTTAGGTGCATGCTAAATAACCCCTGGTGGTCCCAATTATTCCCAAGTCCCCCACAGCGGCGTCTCTCATAATCGAATCGTGGTTTTGGCACGTAACACCCCACAATTTAATATCAACTATATATAAAAAAGTTAACATCTCTTGGCGACCTTCATAATGAGTGTCGTCAATGTTGGGTGGAGGAGGGCGTGTTAGTTGAGCACGGATATTCATACCCTCCTTAGGGGTATGAGCAGAGGAGCAGCACCCCTTGTGTTGGAACTTAAATGTCGCCTTCTTTGTTGCTTTTTGCTCTTGGCTTACAAAACCCTGCTGAATGTTATACTAGACTTCGCGATAACTTCTTCACGGGCTCTCATTTTGTGTCATGAATGCAAACCGCTGACCCACGTGTTTCTGAATTATGGGCCACTCAGTATTCGTCTCTCAACCCCTCCCACCACATCAAAAGGCAGCGCCCGTTCTGGCACACTTTCGGAAATATGGAAAGAATATGGCGTGTCCTCTGCACCTTTTCCACACTGACTCAGTTCATTCGTTGCTCCAAGTTCAAGGTAAATGCACGTCTACAGATCTCCGCCATTGTTAATAAGGACACGTTTCTCCGCAGCTTAAGTAGCAACGTGACAGCCGCCGATGCTTCAGAAACCATTTTCTTCGGTGCTTTTGCAAGGACGCGTGGGACTACGTCCTGAAATAGAGCTCTCCCTATAGGCTCCGTACATACTTCCGCGAAAGCCGGAAACTAAACCTCGAAACGAGTAAAGGAACGCACTTCGATGCATCCTCGATGCAAGAAGAGGAAATTGGTGCGTCTTCGTTAAACTCTTCGCGCAGCGGAATGCGAAGCTAAGTGGGCGAAACGGTCGAGGCCACCTAATTAACTTTCGCGGCCTCGCACCGAAGGGAGGGAGGCGTGACAAAACAAGCGACGTCGCATTCGGAGCGTGTGCGCAGGACAGCATACAACAAGGACACTCTTAAGAGAGGGTGTTTGGAATCGGGGTATAGTGGTTTCCGGCCGCGGTTGCCGTGGGGGGGGGTCACGGCCTGAGAAAGGGGCATCGATCGTCGCCTCGGAAAGCGCGACTCCGTTCAACTAGGCGCGACAGCCCGGATGGTTTCTTGTTTGCTGGGAGGCTAGGCCACTTGTTTCGGGACTCCCGTGCCAAGTGCAGATTCGGCCCGTCGCGGGGCGCCACTATCGCGGCGGCCCCGTCAGTGTACAACAAACTCGTTAGGCGAGTCGCGCGCTGGTGCGAGACAGGGCTTTTAATTAAACTCTCGAGTGGAACTCGGCGGCCCGCCAACTACGTTGCACCCACCCCCCTCCATCCCCTTCATCCATCACCCTTTCCCCTGCGCCCCCTCCCCCCTCTAGTCGTACCCCCAGCGACCGGTGCCGCGTAGTTTCTTGCTGCTGTCGCCACGCAAGCGTGAAGAAGTCACGCTCTGCCTCGGTACTTGTGTGCAGTGTGGCGAAACATAACGGTTCGGCATGCCAGTTGGGAGGGAGGCAGAGACAACTGGACGCTCGCTTAGGTCGACCACGTGCACTGAACTCTCGGAGTCAAAACAAAATCAACGAGGCTGTGAAAGACGTCACGCCGTTGTTTTAATAATAGGCACTATGGTTCTGCACGTTATACGCAAGACCTGATAATCTGATGTCGTGCGCATGCTACGATGTGGAGAAAAATAAAACGCGCGTCCGCTATCGCAAGTTCTACGTGGATCGGATGTTGTGTAACAAGTACGGTATATGATGCCTTATGAAGTTTTCATGAAGTTTTCAAGTCACGCGCTTTGTTACCACGTGGTGCCAAAGCTATTTCGCTGGAGCCGCCACCTTTTCAAAAGTTGTGGTAAAATGCTGGTGTCCAAGTAGAAAAAAAAAACAAAAAACTCAGCGCTGAAGTCTATCTCTTAAAAATTATTTGTTTGGTTGATTCATTGATTGATGTTTTCTGACACAGTCCAAATTGCTTAATGCCCGATAAAAAAGTTTCCCAGTGCAGTTTTGTTTGGCTTGCTGGTTTTATTTCTAACCATGGAACCTCCTTTGTTACGCGTCACTACAAAGACGGCAGTCATGGGGTGGCCGAAACATGAAGAGTGTGCCACAAGAGCTCCGGCGAGCA
Source organism: Dermacentor albipictus (assembly GCF_038994185.2). NCBI lineage: Eukaryota > Metazoa > Arthropoda > Arachnida > Ixodida > Ixodidae > Dermacentor > Dermacentor albipictus. Next base: position 23,032,544 of record NC_091829.1, read on the forward strand.
AGCTTTTGCACTCCACACGAATTAAGAAAAAAATATGGACAAAATAATTACGACATATAGAGCGTGTTTACGTATTTAATGAAACGTAAGAATGGTTAGATTAACTTTCATGAGAGCAATCCGGCACGAACGAAACAATCGAATTATTCAATATGCCCGCGAAGAAAGAACTTGTAAACGATTCGACGCGGAAGGCTCTGTCTCCAGCGAATCGGTGCGAAAATGGAACGAGGTAAAAGCTCGAGCAGAGTGATTTGTCCGAGATGCCGGCCTGTTGTACAGTACTACAAGTCTGACTTTACATCCAGCCGCACCCGCAGTGTTCTTGTGCTCATTCGATGCTCACCCAGCTTCGGCAGCACTGCACATAACTGCTGAGACTGAACGCTGGATTGGGCGGTGGGAGGGGGGGAGGGGTGTGCTTTTGCAGCACCCTTATCCGCGGTATGCGAAATGGGAGTAGACTTCAGACGCGAGCCGTTAATGGAGTGAATTGGCAGTTAGTTTGGTTTATATACTGACAAGTTTGGAGAGAGGATAGAGGATGAAGATACGAGGATGAGGAGGATGGAACGGGAAGAGAGAGAGAGAGCGGGAGAGAGAGAGATGCGAAAGCACGTGGAGCGATGGAAGCTGCGAAAAGAAGGCACCCGCTGGCTGACGAGCCGCTGATTCGCTCGAAGCTGGCGCACATGTGATGAAGAGTCGAAGCCAAGCAAAAAGAGGCGCTTTGAGTTTATGTTTCTCCCCCTCGAGCATTCCTTTTATGTTTTGCTTCGTAGTTCACTGTATTACAGTGAGAGAACGGCCAATTTGTGAGCGCACGAAACGCTTCTTTTTTTGTTCTTTGGTTTTAATTGGTGCGAAATTATCGAAGCAGAAATGGAGGAACGGCAGTGGTAGAAGGAGAGAGCTCTTTTCCTTCGGCACGTGGCCGTCTCCCGTGCGGCTGCATCCCTCGAGCTAGTTGGTCACGTGTCCCGACATTAGTGGAATTGTGGCTGAAAAACGTGACGGCGGGATACACGCACCACGGGAGAAGAGCCAGCTATGTACAAACTGAGGCAGTAGCAGCGTGAGATGGAAATGAGAAATTGATATCGCGTTTTTCGCGATCGAGTATACTGTTGACATAAACATGTGGCCGTTGGCTACCTTATGCACATAACAGATAATTGTTCGTTGAACTTTGACGCGGCGCCACAAAATCCAGCACGATCGGTAACAATGGTGGACAAAATTGGTGAAACTGGCTTTGTCGGTTGTCTCCGTTTTAACGAAATATACAGAAAAGAGGAGCCTGAGGAACACAGGCAACTGTGCTACTGCATGTCGACAGATACTCAATATTCCTTCCGCCGAGGTGGTCTTATTGTACAGTCTCGTTCCCGCTGCACGCGTTCCGGTTCAAAGAGCAAGTTTCACAAACCTAACTTGCTACCAGCAGAACTCAATCCGCATCTTTCGGCATCACATTCTACAAATGCTGCCGCGTTTTACTCTAATAACCCAGCATACACCAGAAATAAAGAAGACGCAAACAAAAAATGCCCGCGAACAAATATCACGAGTAAAAAAAATGTGCTGAACAAGATTGAAAACCGTGCACCAACAAAGGACGCATTATAAAAAAAAGTAGTTGTAGAGGAGGCACGAGGGGCCTGCGCGGGGCGCTCATAAAACGTACCTCATAAATTGAGTCGCGTAAGGCAGCTGCCCTCCAAATGGACGCGAGGGAACGAGGACGGGTGAGGGAGAGAGGTGTCAAAACGGAGTAATACGGGAGAGGGTGCTCCATCGTATCTATCCATCTCCCAGTGAGTGTCGGCCGGTTGCCGTCAGTATCCAACGCGAGTGCCGCGGCTTCGTCTTTCAACTCGGGACCCGCCGCGCTTGCGATGCAACAACGAGCGAGCGTGTAATAACGCTGCAAACTACACATTGTCCCACGTATCTCCTCGGCGGGCTCTCCCACGAACACTCCGTGTAACAGCGTCGCTTCTGCCTCGGGCTACGAGATGAACCGCGGCCTCAGCGCGTAAAGAGCGATGAAAAGGGAGGACGGGGCATAGGGGGGGGGGGGGGGGGGAGTTGTAAGCACACCGCGACACAATGGCCACCTTCTTCTTCTTCTTCTTACGCACAGCGGGAAATTGGAGCGGCGGCGATGCTCCCGTCTCCGAATAAACGACGGCAAAAGCTCCGGCGCCACGGGTGGGGGACGTAGCCTGTACCGCGGAGTAGACGTAATAAAAACGCGGAATATGAATCGAAAAGAAAATAATATGGTAGGGAAGGAGGGAAGGAGCGAGGGAGGGTGACGGTTTTGAGTGCTCTGTACACGCGCGCTATTCTGCACGCCGTCTCCTCTCTCTCTCTCTCACTACGCTCGCCGCGCGGGCCGAAGCAAAGGGCAGCGGCATTCATTAGCACTCTCAGCGGGTGCATATCGTGGTCGCCGTCGGAGCGCTTCGAAGCCTCTCCGTCCCCATTGCTGTTAATGGCTGCGTGATCCGATTCGAGCTGACTTGTTATCGGGCCGGAGAGGGGCTGGTGTCTAGCGCGCTCTTTTGAAGGCCGCCCGACGAAACGCATTGTGCTTCTGTGTCCGGGGCGGCTGTTTGCAAAAGGCCATTGTCTGCAGAGCCGCCTTATGGTGTGCATTGAGCGACACAGTACGTGCGTGTGTGTGCGTGAGTGTGTATTCCTCGTCACCGTCCCGTCTACGTTGTCTCTCGTAAGCCGTGCAGCGGTGCGCTAGCTGCAGCTCGTGTCAGCCAATCAGCGAGGGGTGCGTAACATGCCGGTTAAGCGTGTTCCTCCGCGCGGTGCGCATGCGCATCGCCTCCTCCATGCGAAGGTTAGCACTCTATGGGCCAAGATAGTGAGGCACGGAATGCTGATACAGCACGGATAATGGTGAATGTGTACATACACTTTCTGGAAAGAAAGTTGGAACAAGGTATTTGTGTAGACTTCCTCGTGCGTAATCGGTTTTCAAAGTTTATACACATGCGAAAAGAGCCGCAGAGGGGGACGAAAAAAGCATGAAAGGAAGTAGGTAAGGAAGGAAAGAAGCACAAAAGAGGTGAATGAATCAATGAAGGAGGGAAGCAGTGAAAGTTGCAAGGAATGATGGAAGGAAAGAAGCAATCAAGGAAGGAAGGAAGCAATGCAAGATGAAAGGAACGAAGTAACGAAAGGAATAAATTAAATAAAACAAAGAAGGAAGCATAGAAGCAATAAATAAATGAAGGACGGAACCAATGAACGAAACCATAGAAGGAATAAGGGCGAGGAACAAAAGGAAGCGATGAATGAAGAATTGAAGGAATTATTGAAACATTGAATGAAGGAAGCAGTGAAGAATGGAAGGAAAAACAGGAATAAATATAGAAATAGTCATGGAAGCATAAATTGATGGAATGGAAGAAGGAACGCGGGTAGGTTGGACGCAGTGCAGGATGGAAGGAAGAAATAAATGAGTGAAGGGAAGGAGGAAGGAACCAATTGAAGCTGCCTAACGAACATGCTTAAAAACAAATTGGAGGATTCCACTTATGTGGTGTTCGCTTTAAGCAAAGCTTTTCTCGATGTTCGCGCAGATGCTAATTTAAACGTTATGGAAACGTAACGCTATGAGGTCGCAAATATTTGTGAAAAAGGACGAATACGAAATGTTATTTATGGCAATGTACCGTACGCACGTCGAGAATGCAAATGTACGCATGGAAGCAATGAAGGATGGAAGGAATCAAAGCAGGAAGGAACGAAGGAATCAAAGAATGAAGGAATAGAACCTGTTTAACGAACATGCTAGAAGAAGCGACTCCAGAACTGCGGGCTACTTTCTGTAACGTGCTGTACGGGGAACTGCGCTTTGCGTGAACAGCATAGCTCCCACGGTGCACTACTGCACGATTTTAATGCGGCCGGGGGCGCAGTCGCAGTTGTCGTGTCACGACGACTCATTCACGGCTCCGTGAACGCGCGCGTCTTGTTCGTTTCGCCCGCGTTTTGTGAATGGAAGCGAAACTCGAGTCCCTTTGTGAGCGGAGAAAGCCGTCGTGCTGCGACATGGTGGCGGATTTCTTTCTGCCGCCGGCGATCACCGCGTCGTCTGCTGCCCCCCCTCCCCATCCCCTCCCGTCATACAGCCTTGCGATCAGCAGTCGTAGTCGTTTCTACTTCCTTTTTTTTCTTTCTCTCTTTCACCTATTTATTTTTCCTCCATCTCTTGTATCACTTGACCTTCCCCCGCCTCTACCGGGGTCAGAACACGTGTTTGAAAACGTTGGCCGATTTCACGCTGCCTGCGCTCGGCGCGCGTGCGTCTGGTTCAGATCCCCTCGAAACGGAACACTGAATTAAGCCTAGGGTTCGTAATAAGTCTTCCTGTCTGTGCCGAATATTACGAATGTCTAGATGCAAATGATGAGCAAAGCGAGAACAAGGTGAAAGCAGAAACCAAAGTTTTAACAAGTGGGCTTGTTTTCTTCAAGACGACGTATGCTCATCGTCTCGTTCTGCTCATCGTCTTGAATTTCCATCTCCCGCCTTCCCCGTGTGTTCCCTAGATGCAAATGCAAAATATATGCGTCGTGCAAGGTTAACATTGTTATACGTAGTTGTGTGTGTTTGTGGTGTAGATACGTGTAATTAAGTTGGTAGACTCGTTTGTACGCAACTGGGAACTTCTCGCGTTGTCGGATTCCTCTCAGTATTATCAATTATTACCGGGCCTTGTATGTGTCTTCGTGTTTTCGTGCGCCAATGCTGCGTGTTCCTTTATCGCGCGCTGTACTTGGTATGTGTCCGTGCTTTTCGACGGTTTTGCAGCATTTTCTAACGCTCTCAAATTCTTTGTGCCTTCGGCGACGAGGAGGAGTGGGTGCCACTAAATTCGCCAATTTATTTAAGTGTATTTCTATTATAAAGTAAAGGATTCAATCTAAAATCACTCCCCGCTATCATGGGAGAGTCCATGATGTGGGAATTTGTACCAAAAGGCTTTTACGCAGAAAAAAAAAAAATGCAGTGGTGGAACCGTTCGCTTTTCTTCTGTTCGACGCATGTGCTCAGTTGTGATTCTATATTGCCGCGCCTACTTCGCGAGGTGGAAAGAATCGTGATTTTCGTAATTAGAGCTCAAAACGTGTTCACGATTTAGCTTTTCATTCGATACCTATGAACTCCTCGCGCAAGTGTGAACCCATGTTTTATTTCACTTGCATAACGGTTAACGGGCTCGACAAACGCCTCCGATGTTTGTCGTTTGCCTACTTCCACCAATCTTCCAATCGCCTCTTACTAATTTCTATTGCAGACTTGTTTACTTTCTCTGCTCTCGCTGAACCCAAGGGCTTCAAGGAGGCCAGATGTGCCTAAATCGACCGCTGGCCAGACATCTTCACATTCTAATAAAACATGTTCCATCGTTTCCCTAGCGTTACCGAAGCAAGCACATGTCTCTTCTTCTTTGTTGTATGTCGCTTTATAAGTGCGGGTTGTAAGGCATCCTGATCTCGACGTCACGATATTTCTGCGGAAACCCACAGGGTGGAGAGAAGAATTACTTGTTTCCGGGTTCGGTTCAGTTTCCGGGTTCAGGACGAATTTTTCTTCAACTGCGAGGCTTTTTTTCCCGAGGAGCACGTATGGGTTTCCTTTGTAGCAATTGCTACGATTGGGTGGATGTCTAATTTTCCCTTAATTCATCCTGATCTCGCTTCGAAAAGTAATCAGCTTCTCTTTGAGCTTCTCTTCGCTTAAGCAGTTACTCATAGCATTCTTTTCCATTGCCGCCATCCATGAGATTGTTTCAGCCTCTCTGCCTTTCCGCTGGACGTTTTTTGTTGCCATGTTGCTCACCACACCGGTCGCATACTTGCTGGTAAGCTTTCTAGTTATGTTCATCCACAGTGAATCAATGTTTTCCCTTTACAAATATCTGAACACTCTCCCAGCCCATTTGCCCGGACGCGCGGAGCCGAGCGCCATCTGGGAGTGTTGCAAGAAACCAAGCGGCACGCGCAGTAATATCACAGCAGCAGCGCCCGGAAAGTCGGGAGAAGAGGCAACGAAGGCTTCACTTTAAAAAAGAACCAAGATGCTCGTAACTACACACCAGAACTGCACTTGGAAGGACGGAAAACCGTTCGACCGTCTGGCATCTGTCCACTATCTTGTGTTCGCGGAGGCCTCCGGGGTGTGCGCCAGTCGACTGTGTTTCGCTTTTTCGCCACATGTGTGCAAAGGTTGCCGAACCAATAAAAAAGCAAAAACTATGGAAGGAGCGACTGCCCTAGAAGAAGAAGCGTAAAATGAATAAAGAGAGAGAGAGGGAGAGAAGAAGGGAAAACGTTTTGCGATTGCCTTCTGGCGGGATCCGCTGTCTCGGACACCGCACATCAATCCGGGCAGCCGACTGTGCTAAGCTTTCAATTTCTCGCCTCGTAATGGAAGAGCGCCCGGTTGAAACAACACCTAAGGCGCTACCCTCCTTTCAGACACTTACTTCTCTTCTTTTCGAACACCGCGTTCATGTTGCCTCTTCGTCATACCGTTTCTTTCTTTGCCGTTCTCTTCTTGCGAGCACCAACCACACCTCGATGGCTTCACCACGCACCGCGCGGTTTCCTCTTCATCCCTAACCGCTTCGAGGGTACAAGAATTGCTCTCTCTGGCACGAGCCTTATCCATTTACTTTTCTTTTTCTCTCTCATTGTTCTCTTTTGCCCTTTGCCGAATCGAAATCTATGCTGTTTCGTTTCTCAGTCCTCTCTCGCAAGATCTTCCCGTGCGCTGTCTGTTCGCTATTCGTTTCGTTTAACCGTATCGGCTCTTGTCAACGATCGCACCTCCTGCCGAAGCCTCCCCTTCCCCTTCACTGCCCCCCCCTTCGCTCTCGCCCCCCCCCTTCCTAGGAGTGGGATAAAATGGGGAAGAGGGCAGTGAAACGGGAGGAGACAGGAAAGTTAGAAGTTCCATTTCTAACCGATTAAAAAAACCCGAAGAAAAAAGAGTCGGATATCAATTTGCTTCGTGTCACACGGTGCGACATGTTGGAAGAAGCGCCTCGAAACACACCCTACACGAGATAGAGGTTTAGGGATGCTGCCGCGATTGAGAAAGTGAGCGAGAGCCACAAAAAAGAAAAAGAAAAGGAAATAGAAGGTTTGCTATATTTTTATATTTCAAATATTCGCCGTGGGGTAATAGTAGGTAAATGCTTTGAGAAGGCGCGCTCAAAGAAACTTTGGTTGGGGTTGTGACACGCTTTGTCTTTTACAGTTCGCAGTAGCGGAAGAACAATTTTAGGCCCGAAGCAGTATTTTTTGTATTTTTTGTCATGCTCCTTGTTTAAGAAGAGTATAGAACTATCGGCTTGAGGCATCGAATGCGTCCTAGGTTGGTACTATGTTAAATGGGCCCCGTTTGCTTTTGTGGCGATAGCTCCCCTAGTCCGCTGGTGCTGACATTTGTGCTAGTTAGCGCAAACAAGTGGTTGAAAAACAGCGCGAACTGTGATGCCGAAATAATAGACATATATCAACGATGACGTATGTCTATTCTTTCTGCGCCCGTGTAAATTTGAGCTGTTTTTCTCCCGAGAATAGGTGTTTTGTTTTATGGGAAACACAAAAATATGTGTCATATCTGGGCCCCTGCCATTCTTGACGGACATTGGTAGCAAGAAAGAAATTCGACGATAATATCACTAGTCAAAGGGACACTAAAACAAAATATTAAGTCAGTTTAGACGGATAAAGCGTTCTTTGAAAGCTCTGTTGTCATGAATTCCTAATAGGTTGATTATTAGAAAAGAAAAATAAGGTCAAGATTTCAGCTTTCTTGAATTTCGCGCGGTATCTTCAACCCTGGAAGGTCACTCTGACGTCACGGATTTCAAAGTATATAATTTTTGTATTTAGGCCGCGTTGACTCAGAAAAGTTCCCGACACCCGCCGTGTTCAAACTTTGGCTTCTTTAGAACACAATGTGTATAGCCTATCGTTACCGCTAAAGAATTAACTGGGCCCTAGAACTAGTGCGGCAATTTCATGGTTGTGCATGTCGCCACCCGTCTTTTGTTATTGAGCTTTTTCTGGCTTACCAAACGTCTTATCGTGGTAAGAGTGGTGTTTTTGATGTTGTATCAGGGTAATTTACTGACAAATAAGAAATAACTTTTTCATCTTCAGTTTTCCTTTAACTAGGTAGCTTCTGTTTATAATCATTGATAATTGCGTGTCTAAGCTAAACCGGGGCGGTTACGCTTGTTGCGTTGCGTTTATTTTTGATATCGATTCCGATGTCGCAAGTAGCCGCAGGACTGGAAACCATTGCGGAACTTCTCTTAACCTCTTGTAACCAGAATTTTATTGCCCAAAGAAAAAAAATTCAAAGTGCAATTAGAAATGCTTGTATGCTAGGTAAAAACATCCAAAATTGATCTCACACCGATTCTTACCTCCGGAGAGATTTGTAGACTTACTTTAAGAAAGCGGAAACGGGCATCTAGCACAAGACAACGTCATTAAATTCACATGCTTTCGCTCTGTACAAACTCAGACTTCGCCGTTACCCGTGTGGCATCTTGTTGCAGTCTGTAAAAATGTCGATATTGGACAGATGGCGACTTCAATTTGTGCACCTGAATGGATGCAGTCGCACGAATTAACCCGCCGTGGTTGCTCAGTGGCTATGGTGTCGGGCTGCTGAGGTTGAGGTCGCGGGATCGAATCCCAGTCACGGCGGCCGCATTTCGATGGGGGCGAAATGCGAAAACGCCCGTGTACTTAGATTTAGGTGCACGTTAAAGAACCTCAGGTGGTCGAAATTTCCGGAGTCCTCCACTACGGAGTGCCTCATAATCAGAAAGTGGTTTTGGCACGTTAAATCCCAAATGTTTTAATTTTTCGCGCGAATTCCTCGATGTCTTCTCCCTCGTTGGAAGCAACTCGCGCGAATCGTTGCTTTCAAGAGCAAGAGGTGGAGACACGCAGAATCGTTTCTATTTTTCTTTTCTGTTTGACCACACCGGATGCAAAACTTAGCATTTGTCTCGCTTAGTCGTCCCGCTTGGATTTATGAGCTAAGATTCGGCGCGACGCCAATTAGCGGCAACAGGCTAGAAGAGGTTGACAGCTATGGCGCTGCAAAACGAACTTACACTTAATCCGCATGTAATATGATTTCTTCCTTTTGAAGATGAAGCGAGGATACCGCTAAAGATCAACGGTAAGAGATACCGCGATGGATTTCAAAATTTCCGTCTGAAAGGAATATATTCATCCAAACCAACGAAGCACAGAGCCTTTACCAGAGCATCGCGTAAGGCGTCCGACAGGGCAGCGCGTTTAGTCCGTTTCTTTTTAATTGTGTAACGGCAGCATTACCAAAAAAAAAAAGCTATCGTCCAAAGCTACCTCTACCCCTGCACGCACGTGCTATGCGACGTGGCGCATGCGCAAATCATTTTAAAGAGCTACTTGAAGTGGGCATGAGAGGAGTAGGCGTGCGCTGTCGACTCTGTTCAACGTGCCGAGACCATAGATTACCGTTTTATAAATACCGGAGAGATGTATATTTTTTGCACACTCTCAAACGGGCGCTCAGAAAGATTATAAACGACTCGCCATACTCAAATAGGTTTCTACCGCTTAGGAATACTGCCGGTCCTCTCTGTGACGTGACCATGCTGCTAGGTCTATGCAGCCTCTGGAGACATAGACATGTCTGATTGTCATCTGGAAAGGCCACAATTGTTTTTTCGTGAAAGTGAAGCTTATGTGAGAAATGTGTATCCTACGCCGGATTTTCCGCGAGACAAGAGGCACGTGTCGCACGCATGAGTGTGTTTACCTTAGTTGCGAGTGTGTGGCGTTGTTTTATGTGTAATATATTTTCAGTTTAGTTTTTCAAGAAAAAAAAATAAAGCAAGGCGAGTGGGCCCCATTGGTTAGACCACCGGCCTATTCTGCTGAAAAACCGAGGTTCGTTCCCATTGTCAGACAGTTTGTTATTTTATTTTCCGCGCATACGTAATTCGGCATGACAGCAGCTGCAGCGACGGTCAGCAATGACAGGGAGGATTCACAAAGAAAATTTCGCTTCAAAAGGAAAAGAAAAAGAAGAGCAATCTTACCTATAGCGATTCCGTTGGCTGTGAAGTTATTTGCGGGGACAGGAGCAGGCTGTCACAACCAACACGGCCATCATATCAAGAATGTTTTTCCTACATATTGCTTGTTATGATTGAGAAAATAACGTATGTACGCTACCGCTCTCATGGCATCTGACGTGTTACCCCCTACATGAGTTACAGTGCAAGTAAAATTTGCCTGACAGCGCAGTGGTCATCTTCACATAGCCACAGAAGCATTGAGAAGAGCATGTTGCCGAACTTTCGGGTTTCGCCAGAGTGAACACGGAAACGCTGTATCCACTCCGTATAACAAGAAATGTTACAGGGAGCGCTATGTTAGAATCAATATTGAAAGTTTGGCTGCCTGAGTTCCTACTTTGAGGCTGTTTGGGAAAGGCACTACAGGTAAGTCATAAATGCGTCAGCATTCTTTGGTTAGCACCCCAGCAATATCAGTCCGTGGCGTGACACCATACATTTGCAAAATAAATGCGTAATTAGTCAAGGTAACACATGCAATAATTATAATAGGGTAATAGTAGATTACTGGTAGTGTTACAAAAAAAAGAAGCTTCTAGCTGGTCGTATTCGAACCGTAGACCGCAGCATACGTAAGCATTATTTGTCGAGTATCCCAGAGAAATCTGTAGTGTGGAAAAAAAGAGAGAACGAGAAATAGATAGATAGATAGATAGATAGATAGATAGATAGATAGATAGATAGATAGATAGATAGATAGATAGATAGATAGATAGATAGATAGATAGATAGACAGAGAGAGAGAGAGAGAGAGAGAGAGAGAGAGAGAGAGAGAGAGAGAGAGAGAGAGAGAGACTGGTTGTGACTGCGTTTCGGCTCATTTGATGCAATATATCTGCAAATAAATGCATAATTCGTCAAGTTCGCACATGTAATATTTATTATAGTGTAATGGTAGATAATCGGTAGCGATGGCTAGACATGCATAAGCTAGCTAAATAAGCAAGCAAAAGCGAAGTAGCAGTCGAGCCAAAGAATGCTTACGCATTAGTAGACAATTATCAAAATTTCTGTAGCATTCTTTGTTCTGAGCTTGTGGACGGCTTGGCATCGATGTGCAATAGCCCCCCCCCCCCCCCCCCCCCCTCTGCTCATTATTCACTAAGTCACCGACGAAAAAAAAAGATAAAGAATAATCGTGTTCATCCCGCTACCCCATCATAAAAGTCTGTGAGTGCTACTACATAAGCAATGCTAGTATTCTCACCAGCGGTGTAACCAAGATTGCTACTGCTATGACAGAGCAGCTTCGTGGCGGGAGGCACGCGTTTAACCTTACACAGCACAGTTCTAGCGAACACACAGGATAAGGCTGCCGACTCGGTTGTGGAGGGCCCAGGTTGACGTTACACATGGCGCACGCCAGGGCCTCCGAGTCCTTTCCAAGGTGCGTACCGAGGTGCAAGGTGCGTTCCAAGCCCAGGCCTTGAAAAGAGTAACGGACGAGAAGAGCACTCTTTTCGGATCGAAGTATCCAACGGAAACGAGGGTCATTTGCCAGAAGGAATGGGCATGATGCCTCGAGGTGAGGGTAGCTCAATCGCTTCATGGGTTCGGGATTCCATCGGAGAGGTTCAACGCAGCCAAACTTTCACCATGTATATAGGAAATTGATGTTTATGTGTTTGTGTTTTTTTTCTCTGTATGATGCCGAGTACACACACACGTACAAAGGGCGTACTGGGAAACCTATTTTTAAGGCGAAGCGTTCTTTGCCTCTCTTTCGGGCTTAGTCGTTTGTCGTCTCCTCGCCGGATGTGCTTGCGGATGGACATAGATAACTTGGGCCACCTCGTCCAGTTTTACACACTACTGTGCACGACTCTGGCACTGGCCTACAGGTGCTCAAAAAGGGATACACCGTGTTGCGGTGAAGCGAGATCTTTGGAGTCGACTCCACGACCCCGCACGATCCGGTCGATCAGGTGCAACTGAGTATCGCCAACTTCTGTATTGAAGCCATTGATCGCAAGTGTTCTACCTTGCGGCAATGGTGAAATTGCAAAGGCGTTGTCGTATGATGCGCTGACCACTACGTCAACGTGGTGGATTGTAGCGTCTCGAACTGTCATATCGCAGTGAAACAAGTGATTCCTTTTGTATGGTGCCACGAGGGAAACCTGCCGAGAGCCGGCAACAGCAGAAAGTCGCTTCTGTTTTTATATCTCAGTGCGCTACTTCAAATATTTCTCGACGCAAGATGTGTCCATTGAACCTGTAACGTACGCTGCTTCACTCTGCGCATGCGTATTCTTCACTAGACGACGCTCGCTAAGCGGATTGGTCAAGATGCACCATTACATATTAAGGGCACACGTGGCGTGAAGCTTCTTCACAAGTTACACGCCGAGCACGAACTCTCGTGTATAGAAGATAGCTTGGCTAGTTGGTTGAAATGCATATCAAAAAAGTTTGCGCGGAGTTTGCCATATCCAAGCGGCAAAGAAAACGACAACGTAGCGGACAAGCAGAACTTTTGGCGGGAAAGAAGCTAGGGAATGAAAATCCCCTTGACTCGACGAAGCGCACAGATGGCGCACCAGCTGTGACCAAGCAAGGAGAGGGAGAGAGAGCGCCGAGGAGGAGACTGCCTCCGCTCCCCAGAGATGATTTAAAGGTAGTCCTCCGGCCGAAGGGACTGGCAGTGAAAAACCTGCAGACACACCAAGTGGCGCGAGCGGTGGTTGCGGCCACCGGACACGGATGCAGGGCTGAAGACCTCATCATCCGGCTCCGCACGGGCTCAAACATCATCATAATTAGTACAGACAACGAAAGTGCTGCTCAGCAAGTCAGGCGCATCACGCAACTGAAGATTGGTGAGCACAGCTACGACGTCAACGCGCACGTGGCGGCGCCAGAGGGAACGCTGCGCGGGGTCATTCACGGGGTGGACCCGGGGACCCCCGCCGAAGAACTCAAGACAAACTTACGAACACGCACGCAAGGGGTGAAGATTTTAGCGGCGAGAATGCTAGGCCGATCTAGCACAGCTGTTATCACCTTTGATGGCCCCATCCTCCCCAAGCAAGTTTTGTACTACGGGGGAGAGATGTGGTGTTATCCATACAGACCAACGCGGCAAGTTTGCTATATTTGCTGCCAGCAAGGTCACCGGTCGGACGTCTGCCCGACCCCCGGAATCAGAGCTTGCAAGCAATGTGGCCAGAAAGATCCGGAAGAACATCATCAATGTACACCCAAGTGTCTGCTGTGTGGGGGCTCCCACGCGGCGGGCACAAAGGACTGCAAACAACGCCTAAAGTCGACAATTCACGGGGTGGACCCGGGGACCCCCGCCGAAGAACTCAAGACAAACTTACGAACACGCACGCAAGGGGTGAAGATTTTAGCGGCGAGAATGCTAGGCCGATCTAGCACAGCTGTTATCACCTTTGATGGCCCCATCCTCCCCAAGCAAGTTTTGTACTACGGGGGAGAGATGTGGTGTTATCCATACAGACCAACGCGGCAAGTTTGCTATATTTGCTGCCAGCAAGGTCACCGGTCGGACGTCTGCCCGACCCCCGGAATCAGAGCTTGCAAGCAATGTGGCCAGAAAGATCCGGAAGAACATCATCAATGTACACCCAAGTGTCTGCTGTGTGGGGGCTCCCACGCGGCGGGCACAAAGGACTGCAAACAACGCCTAAAGTCGACAAACGAACTACGATGGGGACCCCAGGCCCAGCAGCGGCGGGGACGCAGCAGGAGCAGAAGCGGAGCAAGGCGACCGCGCTGGTTCCGGAATGAAGATCAAGAGCGACAGACCGACTACCGGAGTGAATCCAGGAGCCGCAGCCGAGGGCGCAGCCACAGTCAAGGCCAGGGCCGAAGCCGGGAGAGGGACGAGTCCTACCCACCTCTGGGCGGCGCGGGCCAGCAGACCACGACGAAGCCAAATCAGCAGAAGAAAAGCGGCGGAGTTAAGGTGAGCTGGGGAGCCGGCCCTCCCAAAACGCTTTTTGCTCCGCACAACAACATAACCAATAACACAAGCATGCAGACAGAAAACGAGAAGAGGCTTTGTGCCGAAAACAGTAATCTTAAAAAGGAACTTGAGCTCTGCCGCGAAGAAACCCGGCAGCTCAGGAAAAGAATAGACGACCTAATTCAGGAAATGCAAGAGATGAGAAAGGCAGGTTTCTCACCAGTTAGCGCGCCACCACCGCCGCAGCAACATATAGAGAGCACGCAAACTAGCGAGGGGAACACCTCAATTGAAGACTTCAAAGCTTTCATGCAGCAAATGCAGCAGCAAATGCATCAGCTCAATCAAAAGATAGCCCTGCAAGACCAGAGCTTCCGCAACTACGTAAAGAATCAAACTACACAGAGAACAGTAAACGACGCCAGAGACCGCCTCTACAACGAGCGCAGGTTTGGATCAGAATCCCAGGGAACAAATAACACCAATACATCAACATGGCAGGACCAAACCAACTAGAGATTTGGCAGTGGAACTGCAGGAGCTACAAGCGCAAGCAAGGGCTCCTGCAACAGTTCATTAACACTAGAGGAAATCCACCAGATTTAATACTATTACAGGAAACAAATTGCATCCCAACCCTGAAAGGATATACGTGTCAGGAAAATGGACGAACAGCGACTTTAATAAGCAACAAAATAACAACCATAACACATAAGGAACTAGAAGAGACACATCTAGAACATATAGTGACCGAAGTGATTCCAAAACGGAAAAAGAAAGCGAAGAGCACTTTCGTAATCAATCTATATAGCCCACCTAAAAACAGAGGAAACTTCATTAAGCTTTTTGCGGAAGCGAAGAAGCTTGCAGGGCAAAACACCCTAATAATAGCAGGAGACTTCAATGCGAAGAGTCCGCAGTGGGGCAGTAGAATCGAAGACAAGAAAGGGCGCAGTATCTGCACGGCTGCGGAAAACATAGGCTGCGAGCTACTCACAGATGAAAGCCAACCCACCAGACAGGGTAATAGCGTAAGCGTGGACACGTGTCCCGACCTAACCTTTGTCAGGGGCGCTAAGCAAGTCGAATGGGAGAACTTGCAAGAAAACCTCGGCAGCGACCACTACATCATCAGGGTCAGCACAGAGGCAGAAATCACCAGGAGGAAGATTGGCAAGGCAAGTCTAACAGACTGGGATGCCTTTAGAGTCCACTGTAAACAGCTAAAAGGGGACATAACCTCGGTAGAGGATTGGAGCCATCAACTCAGACAAATAAGAGATCTCTACACAAAAGAAGTGGAACGAACAGAACAAGCACCAGAAGTGGACAAACGACTCCTCAGGTTATGGGAGGCACGACGAGGCCTAACCAAGCGGTGGAAGCGTCAGAAGCTAAATAGAAAGCTTAAGAAGAAAATTGCCGAAATAACTCAGCAAGCAGAGGAGTATGCAGCGCAGCTGGCAAGGCAGGGGTGGCAGCAGTTTAGTACCTCACTGAATGGCACCCTAAGCACAGCCAGAACATGGCATATCCTCAGAACACTCATGGATCCGAGCAAGAGCAAGGCGGAAAGCAGCAAATCCATTCAGAGGTTAATCCACCAGTATGAAGGAACAGAAGAACAACTGCTCAAAGCAGTACGGGAAAAATGCTACGGAAAGATCTCGATAGAAGGCTACCGAGGCGACTACCAGGGTGACGAAAACTCAACTACGGACCGACCCATCACAAGAGAAGAGGTCGTCGAGGCTGTAAGGGCTGCAACAAAGAACACAGCAGCAGGGGCGGACAAAATCCGAAACTCGCTAATTCGAAACCTCAGCGACGAAGCAATTGATCAGCTCACCCTCTACCTCAACAAACTATGGGAGGATGGCAAAGTACCAGCGGAGTGGAAACACGCCGTAGTGGTGATGATTCCCAAACCTGGCAAAAAACTCCAAATTGAAAATCTCAGACCAATTTCGCTTACATCATGCCTAGGCAAGCTGTACGAAAGAATAGTGACTCGAAGAATCCAAACGCATCTTGAAGACGGAGGATGGTACCCCAACACCATGTTCGGCTTCAGGGCAAACTTGTCTACCCAAGATATCTTGCTACAGCTAAAAGAAGAGGTACTCGAGACAATGCCGAAACACGGGGAAAACGTGGTCATGGCCATCGACATTAAGGGAGCCTTTGACAACGTCTCCCACGCCGCCATTATGGAGGGGATTAACACCACTAATTGCGGGAAGAAAGTCCATGACTATATCAGAAGCTTCCTAACCGACAGAACAGCGACAGTAGGCCTAGGAGACCTACGGAGTGACGCCTTTCAAACGCCATGCAAGGGCACTCCGCAGGGCTCAGTAATCTCGCCAGTACTCTTCAACATAGCGATGGTCAACCTTACCAAGAAACTTAGCAAGATCCAAGGAATCAGTCACGCAATGTACGCGGACGACATAACGATCTGGACTACTCAAGGCTCACTAGGGGACAAACAAGACGCACTACAAGAAGCTGCCACCTGCATCGAAGAATACACAAAGCAAAGAGGCCTCAGATGCTCCACGGAGAAATCTGAACTCCTCAGGGTGGGCAGACACCCCACTGATGCCCCGCTCGAAGTAAGGCTAGAAGGACAGAACATCCCGGAACAAAAGATGATTAGAATCCTCGGCATGTGGTTGCAAGGAAGCCGGAAATGCAGCCACACAATTTGCCTGCTAAACAAAGCAGCAGGACAGGTGGGCCGAATGATTAGCAGAGTGGCACACAAGCGATATGGCATGAAAGAGGAGGACACACTCAGGTTGGTCAACAGCCTGATAGTCAGCCGGGTCACATACTCACTGCCGTACCATGCAATCACCAAAACCGAAAAAGAGCAAGTGGAGACCATCCTCCGGAAAGCGTATAAAACAGCTCTCCACCTCCCAAGGAACACATCCAACGACAAACTCATGCAACTTGGAATCAGCAACACTTTTGAAGAACTAAGGGAATGCCAGCTCAACGCACAAGTACGAAGACTCAGCTATACAACGACGGGAAGGGCGCTCCTGACAAAGCTAGGTCGGGAAGTAGAAAAATCACAAAGTAGCAGGGCCACAATACCAGACCCACTAAGAAAGAACCTACGCATACAACCTATCCCCCGCAACATGGACCCAAACCTCCATGCGAGTAGGAGACAGGCTAGGGCAGAGTTTTACGAAAAGACGATGGGACATCGGGACAATACAGTCTATACCGATGCGTCCCTATACTCACACGCACACAAAAACAACGCGGCAGCGGTAGTAGTAAATAATCAAGGAGAATTAATCACAGGACTCACGGCCGAGGTGGCTAACATAACCGAGGCAGAGGAAATTGCTGTCGCACTGGCAGCGGAAGAAGGTTATAGAACAGGAATATCGCTCAATATTCTAACAGATTCACAAGAGGCGTGCCGGAGCTATATAAGAGGCAGAATAAGTAACACGGCGCTCAAGATCCTCAGCAGAGTTCCAATCGCTGAGGGACAACCCACACATAACATTATCTGGATACCAAGCCACGCAGGGATCAGGGGTAACGAAGGGGAGGACTGCCTAGCTCGAGGGATGACCAGCCGAGCAGGAACGTCAACCGCCCCAGAGGGGCCACAGATCAACTGCGGGAACAGCTATTCAGAGCTATTAAACCTCTATAAGGGTCTAAGATATCAATATCCGCCACCACATAAATCATTAACAAAGGAGGAGGCCGCAGGATGGCGGAGACTGCAAACGGGCACCTTTCCAAACTTACACCTACTAAGTAGGATGTTCCCCACGCAGTATAGCGCAACCTGTCCGTGGTGTGGAGCTAAGCCAACATTATATCACATTACATGGGAGTGTACAAGAAACCAGGCATTCCACAAACACAAAACACCAAGTGCGGAGCAATGGGAGAGCTGGCTCACCAGCCGCGAGCTAGAGACTCAAAGAGCTCTAATAGCGCACGCGTGCGAGGCGGCCCGGCTCAGTGGAGCCCTGGACTAGGGGCCCATCCATGGCTGAAGAGGACTCAAGCTTCAAGAATGAAGACTTCGGCCTCGACCCGCTAAAACCTTTAAAGAGTGAATAAAGTTTTCCATTCCATTCCATTGCGCGGAGACATGAGGACAAGCCGAGAAAAGACAAGGACGAGCGCGAGGGAGAGTTTGTTGATGAGCCCGCGACAAAAGCACTGACATTTACAACAGCGTAGAGGAAATAATTCGTTCAGTTTGTACAGGAAGTGAGGGCGGGCGGCAAAGCGAGAACGCGGGCAAGAGAGAAGGAAAAAAATGCTTAAAAACGAAACTATGCCTCCTTCGGGTCGACGAGCTTTCAACAACAGCGCGGTGGCCACGTGCGGTACAGGACCGCAGGTGCGGTAGCCCAACCACCTCCCGATTTTGCTCGTCTGCTTTTGCTCTGCCGGGGGACGTCAGGCGGGGCCCGGCCTCTTTGCGGTCCGCGGTGCCATTGTAGCAGCCTCGCTGTATAATAAACACCCCGCCAGCCCGCAGACGACCGTGGTCTGGCTCTGACAGCCCCGTGGTGAGGACATGCGACGCGTGTTGCGTCTGAGTCTCCCACACCGTGCCTGGGCCTCCCGCGCCCGCGTTGGGCTGCAGCCGTGCACACGCGGTTGTGGTGGAGGAGACACCATTGTCGCACGCGGAATAATCGGGAACAGGAGGCCAGTTGGCATCGTTGTTTTAACACACAATCAGCGCGTTCTCCCATCTCCCATCGTTTGAGCGGATCCGGCCTTTGCTTCTCCTTTGTTGTAGGACGGCGGCGTTGGAGGCCATGATAATCTGGGAACATAAGATAGTCGCCTGGTGACTTTTTCGATTATCTTGCCGCTTCATTTTACTGCATTGTATGCTCGTTGTGTGCTATTTTCCCTTTTATTTTTTTTTATTTTCGCAGCGGGATCTCTTCAACTGGCGGAGACCATGTTTCAGGCATAATAATCGGGAACACTCAGCGACTCGCTGCGTCTATCACAAATCGCGTTGAATTTCGCTGTTTCGCGTGGACATTTCTTTCCTCCCCTCCTTCTTTTTGTGTGGTTGCTGTGATGTTGTGAAAACCCGGTCTAATGCTAAAAAAATCTGGAACATAATACAGTCGTCTCTGTCTTCCGCTATACCGCGCTGCTGTAGCTTTTGTTGTGCCGCGTCTTTACCATCTCCTGCTTTATGCTTTTTTCCACATTTTTCTGTAGCATGTTGCGTGAGGTGGCATAGATCTCGACACATCTTTTTTCACGTTTTCATGCCTTTATTTTTTTTCCCGCTCTGTTCTTCTGGGCATACTTTCGTGCCTTTTCTTTTTTGGCCCGGAATAGCGGGTAACAGAAGGCAGTCGTCTATGTCTCCCAAATCTGATATAAAGCTCTTGTGCTGTGGCAACCAGTTCATGTATAAAAAAGTGTGGGGTTCTACGCGCCAAAACCATTTACTGATTATGAGGCACGCCGTAGTGGTGGACTCCGGAAATTTCGACCACTTGGGGTTCTTTAACGTGCACCTAATTCTAACTACACGGGTGTTTTCGCATTTCGCCCCCATCGAAATGCGACCGCCGTGGCCGGGATTCAATCCCGCGACCTCGTGCTTAGCAGCCCGACAACATAGCCACGAAGCAAACGTGGCGCGTACACCAATTTGTACCTTGGGGGAAAAAAACGAAATAGAAGAGGACGTCACGTCACGTTTTTGAAGTCCGAAATGCAGCCATGTTGGTGTGATAACTTCGTTTGCGTCTCCAGTCAGCTCACCCGGTGTAGATGGCACGAGCATTCAACTTGCATTGCTTCTGGCTGTCGGAACCGCCATCATCGCCTCGCCCTCCCGTGTATGTTCAAATCAGAGCGCCTGGCTGCAGTGCTGCGGGAAATTGGTTCAAAGCCAACCGTCGGACCAACTTCAGTCACTGTGTATGTTACATTGGGCATGTGGTTCTCTTCAATGAATCTCTATGGATGCCAACTTTGGTTACGGAGTATGGGCCACTGGGTATTTGCCGCCTTTCATAATTTTCATTAGA
Organism: Dermacentor albipictus; assembly: GCF_038994185.2. Classification (NCBI taxonomy): domain Eukaryota; kingdom Metazoa; phylum Arthropoda; class Arachnida; order Ixodida; family Ixodidae; genus Dermacentor; species Dermacentor albipictus. The sequence goes on from NC_091829.1 coordinate 23,052,729, forward strand.
TAAAACGTGAATATAATTACGCACCAACCACAATATAGATTGCTAATCACCAAGTATCCAATAATCTATAAAGGATGGATACACAACCATACGAAGCAAACAGACAACAGCCAGGTAAAGTATAGGGGAAGTTAGCACTTATGTTTAATTGAAATTTAGAAATAATTATCCAAGTGACATAGAAGTGGGCGAGAAGACAACTTGCCGCAGGTGTGATGCGAATCAACATCTTCCGCATTAGGTACATGGTGCGGTCACCACGCTGCATGCTAACATTTTTAGTCACGTGTTAATTGGCTGAAGAAACTAAGCACGTCATCGGACCCCCAACTTCCCACAAATAATGGTGGCTGCCTGTAAAGCGTGCACCACCTTTAGCTTTATAGTTATAAGGCGAAGCATTATTTTATATGTAGGTTGAGTAGGGACGTTGCATAGGACGGGGGTGGGGCCAGAGTAAGAGGCACAGTGAGAGAGAGGGGATTATATGATTTTAACTCGGGTGTTTGAAACGCGACACCAAAGTGCATCTCTTGAGAGTTTCCATTTTTACTTATTATGAGAAAGTCATTGCTTTTTTTTTCTTCAAAAGTTTGGGCTTCACATAACCTAGCTGTTCCCTTGTACTGAGGGTGCTTGAATAGGGAAATTTCGTAATCGAATCGGCTACTAATATATGTGAAAAATGAATATATCCAATAAAAATACAATGTGTGCCCTCTTATGCAATGCCTTCGGTCCCTTAAGGAGAAATAAATGAAGTGAAATAAATATAGAATACTTTTTCATTTCTAAACAAAGTTAAACATAAAGTTTGTGCAGAATACGTTTAGGGAAAACAAGGCTAATTTACGCCGTATGGTAGATGCATGCATGTTGGAGAAATATGGAAGAAGCCTTTTCCCTGCAGTGGGCGTAACCAGGCTGATGATGATGATGATGATAGATGCATCGAATACCATGCACAAGTGGACGTCCTGTAGATTGCGCGTCTTGTAAATGATAAACAACTTTCAGTCATCTGGTGCACCATTATAATGAAAGAATAATAATAATAATAATAACAAACAGATAGATAGATAGATAGATAGATAGATAGATAGATAGATAGATAGATAGATAGATAGATAGATAGATAGATAGATAGATAGATAGATAGATAGATAGAGAGAGAGAGAGAGAGAGAGAGAGAGAGAGAGAGAGAGAGAGAGAGAGCAAGCATCTCGTCACCTCATGCCCTAAAGGATTGTGTTTGTTGAAGTAGCCAAGTGTAATAACACAGCACCGCAGTCCGGTTTGAAGATAGGCCCAGCGAAAAGCAGAAAAAAATCGTCCATAGTTGATTTCCTCTCATCAACGTCCTATGTGGCCTTCACGATCGAGCCATAGCAGCTGCTGTTCAAATCGTTCGCCAAAATCTGGTGGGGCATTAATGAAGATAAGAAAACAAATACTGCAGACCCGGATTTGCCTTTATTAACCGGCGCATTTGCCAAGATGCTGCGGGGCAGCAAAGCAGGTGTTATACTGTATAGTTGCCACCAAATTCAGTTGCTCAAAGCTGGTAAAGTAACTGGTAACATGAAATTGGCTACTCAAAAAGAAAAGTTGCTGAATTATACTGAATGTTACCAAGTAAAAAAAAAGAAAGCAGATCCTACACCTTGTGGGAACCGTTGTTATGCGAAGCAGTGTGCGGGGAGCCTAAAGGCCCAACCACACGCAGCCCGGGATACGCGTCTCGCTACGCGTACACGTAAGCGTACGCGTCTGCGTGCGCGTACGCGGGTGACGAAGGGAAGGGCGTCCAGCCACACGATACGCGCACACGTGCGCGCTTCGCTGCGCGTAGCACAGGGCTGACAGACCAGCGGCCCAGCGATGGCGGAAACGGTCGTTTTTGGCTTTGAGAAAAGTTTATCTTTAATTTCATTATGGCTAGCCATTTTTATTTAACTTATCAATGTTAGAGCTAGTACATTGTTTTTAAGTTGATAAATCACGCTGTTCCTATATATACATCCTTATGTCAAGAAAAGCTACGTCAATTATCAACATCACGCGCGATAGCGTCTGCTTGCTCACAACTGCAGCTGACATCTGCGCGCGACCACGCCCGACGTTGCTGCCGAGCTCTTGCTTAGCCGCTCGCTTCGCCGGCATCAGCGTTCTCTCCCCGCAATGTACACCACATGAGAAAGAAGCTTTTGCTGCTGCTGCTCTTGCAAAGGCGGCGGGAGAGCAGAAAGCGTATGCGGCCTCTGCGGCGACGTTGGTGGGTCCGCCCAGTCTTCCAACTGCGTAAAGAAGAAGGACTTTACGGCTGTGAGTAACTTCTTTCCTTTCGATGATCTACAGTGGTAGAACTAGGAGCCAGTGTTTGGACATGGGGACTTATCTTCGTTAGGACAGCAATTACTTATCAGCGTTTTTAAGTGCGCGCATAAGTGAAAGGGTTAAAGTAGTAATGCGGGGATCGTACTCGCAGCGCGCGAACGCCCAATTCGCAGAACAGCATCGCGTCATCGGTGCAAGGTTCGTCCAGGTTGACAGCACCGATCGAAACGATAACGTGACGTACGCGAACAGGGGGAACGACAAGAGCAGGGTGTAGTTCGGAAAGCGCGAAAGCATAGGCGAAGATCGGGCTGATTAGCCGCCGGAAGCATACAGATAGCATATTGGATACGTGGTGACGACACCTCACGACGATTCAACCGCCGTCTGTCTAACACGTGTATGCCTTACGACATACCGTCATTAACTGTTCAGCTTCACAGGGGAAGAAGCGCTTGATTCTTTTTAACAGACAATCTGTAATACTAATTTGGAGCTGCCTTCATTATTAACAGTAGACCATACTGTTTACACAGAGCTTGTGTAGCACCCTCTTTTCTTGCACAAAATTTGTAAGGATAAAGTTTTGTAACACATTTTCTGCTATTCGATATTTTATTTGATATCCAGATTATTTCTTCTTCATTTGATTCGATTCTAAATCTACTTTTCGGTATTAGCACACCCCTACAAAAAGCTTAGGACTGCTAGTTATAGTTGTGCCATTAGATAGCACATAGATTAAAGAACACCTTTTTACACGTGTTGGTTGTCTTATATGAAGCTTGTGGACGAGATGCGATTTCCCATATTTTCTGTCTCTCAGAAGTATGACTGTAGAATATGAAGTGTTATGTAATTAAATTGTGACCTGGGGGGCAGGTTAAAATTCTGTGCGACTAATTTCGAAGTTTCTTGGCAGTGGCCGCACCATATTAATATACCGTTGACTGGCTCTCCTGTTTTGCCGAACCACTGTTTGTATTCAAGCACATAAACAAAGCAGGGGGTAAAATTAATGATGGCTAGTGGCTATACGTGTGTGTCAGTGAAAAGTGTACAGCTCCTGATACCTGCGCGTGTATGTGGGCAGGGCATGGTCTTGCTGCCAGGCAATAATGCACCATTTTTTACAGATGCAACGGATACGTCAGGATGACCACGGATTTTTCTACAAGTTCTTTCGCAAGGCGCCGCAGCTCTTGGACAAGCTATTGAGCTTTTTAGCAGAGGACCTCACACGGCAGCACCACATTCGAGAAACCCCTGCCTGGAGAATGACTTGCTGTAGCATTGAGGTTGGTAAAGGACAGTTGCCCCTAGAGTAATAATATGCGATTGGAGGAATACAGAACACCGTTTCATTGTCATTTAATGTATCATTTATTTTATTTTATTTACATATTACTGCCCACCGCCTTTTGGAAGCCAATTCAGGAAGGAGTCACAAAACATTGAAGCAAAACAAAAGAAAGAAGGAAAGGACTGACAATGAGCGTGCATAAAAAATACTAATACATAATAATAATAATATATTAATAATCATCTTTATTTCTCTCTTTCCACAGAATACAGAATTATACACAACTAACCATTTATTAACTCATAAACAAATAAATAAATGGGACACGAAATGCTGATACAAAACGAGAAATAGTAAAGATGGTACTGACAATGCGCGTGAAAAGAAATACAAGAAAAAAATGATCGCATGATCACAGAGACTGAAAGTTTCCACTTACTGCATCACCAGTGTAACAGTTACGGCTAACTCTAAAAAAAACTGCCATCGACTGGCATCGCACAAAAGCTACCTCAGTGCTTTTGACCTTGCGTAACCTGTAAAACATGCACTGAGGTATGCTTGCACATGTAGTATCAAACAAAGGTGGTAGCTAACCTACACAAATGAATTTTGATCGTATGTCACCCGAAAAGGGCCCCTACAGCCATGTAGATCATTGTCAAGAAAAATCATGTCATCATAATTAGTATTCAAACAATCAAGACATGCGTACTAATTTTTTTTTCAACTTGCATTCAAGCTACTTGGCATCCCGGTAAGACATAAAAGATGTTGCCTTGACTTACTGTGTGGGGATGGAGGCGGCTAGACTCTGCAGTGGTGTGTAAGTCATATAGTGACAATCGTGCCTGCAAAGTATTAAACAACTGCAGAACAGCATGACAGCCGCATAAATCTCTTACATTTTTTGCAGCTTAAGCAATTTTTTAAAGCTCACATGTTGTTCACGGCTCCCGTCAGGTAGCCTTGCTTCCTGCCAGAGAAGCAGGGTCATACATAAGTGTCATTTACACGCTGCCTTCAATGTCACTGATTATGTACAAAGACTTTGGCCAAACATCCAATGCAGAACATGCAAAACCAAATCTGAAACTGAGCCACAGAACACAAAGAAAAAAAATGCAAGGAATGTGGCTTGTGGATGATATAGTTGTGGGAGAGGTAGAGGTTGTCTATGTTGGCAGTGAACCTCGCCTCCTGGCTATGTGGTGGCAAGACTTTTCCCTTTCTGCTACCTCTTCGAATAATAATAAAACAATTTGAAAAATGCTTGCGCTGCTACAACGCCCCGACAGGCTTTACAACTTGCAGCATATAACCGAAATTTTCAATGGGGTCTGCTTGAAGGTTCATTACATTTCTTTTTATTTACAGGCATGTACAGGCATCTCTACATGCATGCACAAACTCTACATGCACAGGTGGTGAACTCAAAAAGGTTCATTGCTGCAAGACAGGCTGAATGAGTAAACACAGATGAAAGCGATAAACGTCTGTCTTGCAACAACAAACCTTTAGTTGCAAGTCAGTGCTTTTTTATCGTAGGTGTGTTGCTAAAACATGTTCACACATCTCTACAGCAGCAATGGCCAGCCAACCAGGCCCACAGATATCAACTTTATGAAATTCTTGAATACCGCACAAAAATATGGATACAACACAATGTAAAATGAACAAAAAAGAAGAGCTGAGGGGCTTTGACATGACAACAACAGACAAGGAAACGTATATAAAGCATAAAGGAAAATAACTGTCATCTTATTTGTAATGTCAACATCACAAGGAGAAGGGAAATGAAAGTGGAGAAAATATAACTTGCCACTGGTGGAAGCTAAAACCAAAACCAATTGAGCTGGAGGCATTCCACCATCAATTTCATAGAATGTTTATGTGTACCAGATTAGGCTCTTGGAGTGTTCTTGCACGAGTAGCACTGGCTAACACTACCCAGGGTGAGATCTAGTACATGCACATACAGGCCCAAGAAAATTTGCAGAGGGATAGCCATTGCTGCAGCTCTACTGGTAAAGCAATGCAAGCATAATTCAAAGGTTGTGGGTTCGGCTCCCATTAGTGGGAAGCTACCTTTTCATATACTTTCATTTTCCTCCTTATTTTTCCATTTCGATATAAAGCAATTAAATTCATCAATGATTTCCTTTTGTTTCATTGTCTCTTGGCGTTATTTTACAAAAAGTATACATTAAAAAACATTCATCTTTGAATTACTCTCCTACTTGCATCAATTTAATTTTCAAGTCGAGATGTGTATCCTCACTGACCTCTCGAATGTGTTTGAGCAGAGAGACGGCAAAAGTTCAAGGTCGTCCTGTGGTTTGCATCTTTTGATTGCACTTGAAACATTGCCTAATTCCTCCAATATTAACTGACTCTAATCTTTCTTTTTCTTTTTCCTCCCCCTTGACTTTGCTTCAGAAGCAATGCTTCCTAACATATCCAGCCTACGACTGCCTGCTGAAGCCAGCGATGCTCCTGACTGCGGACTGCTGTGGTGTGCCTCAGAATCCTCAGGAACCAGAACTTCTTGAAACATCAGTGATTCAAGAGATTCCAAAATGTCCTGAGACTCCACAGACTCATGCGACGCCGAAGACAGAGTCGATGCTGGCGCTTGTGACTCTTCACTTCACGGTGATGGCGCTTCAAGTGTTGCCAGATCGGAAAACTGGCACATTTTTTGTTAAGATGTCTGCAGCACTTCCCTCCTCACTCGATGGGGGCACTGGTGGAAGGTTGGCGGACATCCTGCATGTGAGCGTAATAAGGTTTGCACATACTGTCAATGTGTAAATAATGTGCCAGTCTGGATGCAAAAATATATGAAGGCTCAAATCCGTCCACATTTGTTTTAGTGTGTGATTTTATTAGAGTACACTGAAGCTCTGAATCAGTTTTGTAGGGACAAAAGTGGCTTGCCTACACAACCAGAATGAACAGTTTCTGCATGCGCGTAAGTGTAGCTTTTGTATTTTTTTCTGTTTTTGCTTGTGATGCATTTAAGCAGTTCTTACGAGATCTGCATGCCTAAAGCCTATTGATTACTTCTACTCAAAACAGTGCATGATATTTGGAATGTTTCAGTTTCGAAATAATTAGCAGGAAGCATTCCACTACATTTACTCAGTAAACCACTTAATAAATTTCATGTTGAAAGACCTAGGCTTGCACTTTCTAAACATAGAGTAGTAGTACTGTTAGGTCTTGCTTTAGCATAAGGCTCTCTCCTGTTCTAGTTTTTCTACTTGAAACGTTCTTGGCTTGTAACTTTGTTTTCCTTTCACTTGTTTGTAAACTTCATCTCATTCTAAACTGTTTTTTCTTAACTGAATGTACGTCTAAACAGTGTGAAGCTGCGTACGTAGTAGTCAGTGCATTTGTTGTTTGTATTTAGGAAGTTACGTCTAATAATGTTTGTCTTCTTGCCATCTGCCTTGTAAAGGGTGTTTTGGCCCAGCAAAGCTGACCTTAGCGAGCAAACCCTTCCAGAAGGTTTCTTACAGCCAAGCTTTTTTTGCCTTTTCTCTGGACTTTCCTACCGCTGCTCCTACTGTCTTGCCAAATAGCTCGCCTCATACTGATATTAATGTAGACATTGAACCATTGTCATCCCAGCTGACTACTGGCTACTGTGTTGCATGAGTGACCAGTACTGGACGTAATGCAAATACCAATTAAAATAATGTAACTAGATCGTGGTTTTGACATGTAAAATTTCAATAATCATTTTTTGCACAGTGCAAATGTGTTAAACTGGATCATCTAGTCCTTCCTCGGAAATTTTGCTAAGCAGGAACAGTGTTCTCCACAAACATCGTGAAAGCTTCGCTTAAACCAATAACCACAGCACCTGAGATCTGCAGAATAACCACAGGCTGATAATAAGCAAGGACACTGCTGAGCAGACACAAAAAGAATTATCAATTACACAGCTGACAATGTTGTCAGAACTATGGCACATTTATTCCTACAGCATGATGACACTGAATGAATCCCTAAGCAAGCTAGGTAATATTTGAGGGTCTGTGATGATGCACCGATTTGCACACTGCTGGCAAGCAACAAAATGCAAAATTAAAACTGTGCATTGAAGTGCCCAAGGTACACGTGAATATAGCAGCATTCAATACTCAGTTAAATACTGGCCATTGACTTGCACGCTGCCTTCTAGGATCAGTGCACAGAATAAAAAAAACTACTTGCATGTTTTGTGTTTTCTTTTTGTGTGTGCATCATGCAAGCCCTTTTCTTTTTATTCATCCTGCTAATTTGTATGTGATATTCTCTGTACTTCTGTCTTATGCTTTATTGTTAGGTTTTTAAGTGCTATTTTACTTGTTATTTTGTACCTGTTTTTCTGCTCTCTCTGCTCCCCACTGCAAAGCCAAACTGGCTTTGTGGGTACCTAAATAAATAAATATACAAAGCTATTCTTGTACTGCTTGTATGTCCCCTTACCGGATCACATTTAACGAAATATGCGATAATCGGAGCGGCGATGCAGCACAAATATTTTATCGCCAATTAGACAAAGCTGAATATAATGCATACAGTGCGTCGACTTGCTTGTGTAAGCACTATTTTGAGTCGATTCCCATAAGTGCGGTGCATTGCCAGCTATAATACAAACATACGGCATCGCCGGTCAACGTGGTAAAGGGAAAGCACTAAAATCCCGTGTTTCATTTTTCACACGCCGGCTAAGATGGAAATTTCAAGATCACTTACGGTCTACACTCCATTGTGTAGCGCAGAAACATCATCTGGTCGAAAAACAGCCAGATGACGTGAACGTCGACAGCTGGCACGGCGCGGCTCTTTCCTTTCTGACAACGTTTTCCCAGGCTCCGAAATTTATTCCCCAGGGACTTCCATCACTTCTGCAGCGCTGTGATAACGTCATCTGCACAGATGAAACGCGTTTTCGACATCTGCGAGTCTGCTGATGAGAGAGGCAGCTTATACCAGTGCCACACAGCTAGGCTTTCGATGGCGATCGAGCGCGATCAAATTTCTCGATCACGATCGGTTCTACGCATATTGCGCGGTACAGGCAATCGTGATCATCAAATCCGACCCCGATCGGGCTCGATCGCGATTGAAACTGCTCCGCTATGACGCCCGTATAAAATTCCGAGCACTCACCTGTTCGGCAGCGTTGGGCATGACGATCCACGACCACCTCGTCAAGTGCTTGTTCTAGTGGCGCTTGTGTTTCGCCTGCTACCAAAGCGCAGGTCGAGCCTCAACGCAGGCGATCAGCGCTTCGTTGTTGATCGCCTCCATAGCCTCTGTGATCTATCGACACGAAACCAGCGGCGACTCCCGGCGTCTCCGCACGATTCTGAAACTTCAACAACCTTTCCGAACCGCCGGAAGTGTACATGCTGCCCACGTGACGTCGGTGCACAAGCTGCCACTTCCGTCGCGTACGCTCAAAATACGCTCAAAATGACGCCCAAGATCAAGACCTCCTTGACGCGCGCGTTTCCTGCGCGTCTGCCCTCTCTAGACGCGTAGGACAAGCGCGTACGGCCTCGCAGACGCGTGACGCGCAGCCAGGCGCGCACGATTCACCGCGTGTGGTTGGGCCTACGAGTATGAGAGCACAAATACGTAGGCGGCTGTTTCATGACCTACATGACACGCATGTCCTGGCATTCATGTCATAACCTATCGTTTATGTCGTCATACTCTCTTGTCGTAATATGCCAATTTTGGTACATATCAAGTTAACTAAACGACTACGAGGGCAACAAGACGTAGGCGGCTAAATACATACTGTCAAAGTGGCAAGTGTTCGCCAAGAAATGCATCGCACTTAAAGAAAGTTATCGATCAATCGGACAACTAACAAATATTGTAATTTTTACAAGTAACTAATTACATGTAATCCGTTTCGTACAAATTAGTGTTCGCGTGAGGTGCAAGTATGGCGGCTCAGCCAACATGGGAATGGTGAGTAGTAACCCATGGGTTCACCTATAAAACATCGTCCTTATTACTTCAAATCGTTTTGAGACATCACCAATTGGTTACTTCCAGAAAAATATGGCGTCATGATTGCCACGATTCGCAATGATTGCACACGCGCGCTTAAACTAACTGCTTCGCGGTGTTCAGAAAACTATCGCTTGAGAATTTCGATAAAGCGTATTAAAGAACTTCCTAAACAAACGCCTGAAGCCACAAGCACAAGGATGAGCGAAATTCATGCACTAACCCTAATTACCATGGTAGCTGGACGATGGCAGCCCCAGGTTACCCCTAGTAATTTTTGTGGGAAACTGTATGACATGCAGCGGCGCGAATCTGTCTGTAGTGAATACCGAGAACCGAGTGCAAAAAACCGTTACCGAAGCTTGCGATACGATGCCATTGCGGGCAGGCAGCTTCGGAGAGATTAAGAACAATTGACTGCAGCGCATTGTAAATGTAAGGGCGAACTGGAGCTTCCCCCTGAGGTGTCATTCAGGTTCTCTCAGCTGCTCGACCAAACGCGGTACGCGGGCACGATCCATGTAATGTGCTGCCGCTCTGCGGCGGATTTGGAAACAGGCAGGCGCTGTCGTCGCCTTTTTTCCCGGACAGATGGCGCCAGGCTGGTCGACGTCTTAAAACCTCCGAAACTTCGCTGTCTTTCCAAGGCGGGCGTCGGCTCAAGTAGCATTCGGAGCTGTAGCCGTACGGCTACTAAATTTAAAAAAACACTATTTCTGATTCAGTGATAGTGGCTCTAAATTGACGGGTTCTCGGCATGTTTTGAAACACAATGCGAAATGTACGGTCTTGTTTCGTCTTTGACATTTACACCTAGTGTCACTGGTCAATTGTAGTTTCCTGGGAACCCGTTCAAAGTCTAGTACGCGCATACACGACGGTATGCAATCATATCGTGTAAAATCGTTGACGCGATGACGGTCATGCTGCGTGAAATGGACGCAGGTTGCATGGTCGGCGTCCACTGGCTTCAATCTGAATAGGACATTCCTTCGAATTATCTAAAGCTAGGGTTAAAACGGCCAGGTTAGCAGGTGATGAGTAAACACAGGGAGAAGACGGCGTTATGCCGGAAAACTCTTTCGATGTTATGCTTCTTTAGTTGTGTAATATAACTTGTCATAGCGAGCCGATCGCTAAATGTCACTGGAAAAAGAACATATAATATACAGAAGAAAGGTACCTCTTCAACTACTCTTTAAAATGAATCTTGTGGTTCCAAATAACACATGTCTGTATCGGCGATTACATTTATTTATTTATTTATTTATTTATTTATTTATTTATTTATTTATTTATTTATTTCGAAACAGTGCTGGCGAATGATTTGGTCCACGCAGGAGGGGTTAGAATGGTACATAGTAAAGCAGTTGACACAAGAACAAAGTATACATAAAGACACCAAATGTAACATGTACAATATTAGTCCTAGGACTTCAAGCAACAAAGGTTTCTGAAAATAAAAGAAATACTGTTAAGTTTCTGCACCGAAATAACCCGACGTGACATGTAACGGAGTTGATTTCCAATCTTCAATTGACCTCGGGGAAAAACAAACAAACAAACAAACAAACAAACAAACAAACAAACAAACAAACTTAAAGCTGCTTGTTTTCGGAAAGATAGGGCTAAGTGCGCGCTTGTTGCTGCGACGAGTAAGCCATCAAATTAGCATGCACCGGAACCTTCTTAAGTTTTCGGCTTAGAAACTATAGTGTACATAAAACAGATGACAGATATGAGAAATGTGCGGTGGCCATTTAAGACCACTGAGTGAGTAACACCATGATGCGTATATGTTTTAACCTCCGTAACTGTAATGTGGCCAAGCTAATAGGGGAAAATATGCTAGGAGTTGTTTTTCGTGTTACGTTCATCAGTACAGTTTCTTTCTGCACCGAATTCCATGCTCCAAAGCTCACACCAAGCTAAAATAGCTGAAATTTAATTCTGTATATCTTCGTGTTCTTCCATGCAGCGACGGAATTGACTTATACAGCCCACAGTTATCAGCGAACTACCATATTGTCACGCCTTCTAGAATTAGGCTCGATAAGTCGTTAACATAAGCAAGAAATAAAACAGGAACCTCAGTACATTTGATGAGTGGCCATTCATTTCAACATACTCGCTATAACTACTAGTGAGCCCACATTATTAGAGATGTCTACGCCGCGCACCTTCCGTAAAACTGTCCATTAATTAAGTTCTTAGGTGAGGCCGTTGCTGACAAAATGTAGTACTCCGTCGTGGAGGCGTGATAAAATTCAAACGGTAGGGGTGCAGTGCGCTGGCAACACCATCGTTGTTATTGTGAGACAATGGCCAATGGCGCGCAATTGCAACAACGATTTCGGAGCTGATGCGGCTTGTAAGGACTGATTTAGTTGTTTTTATGTGGTCCGTTAGATTGTCGCACCAACTGTCACGCAGTTCATGTATATGAATCTGTTTTATGCGAGTCTTCGCGCATCTTCAGCTGTTGCTAGATGCTTCATCTGAGCTGCTTTTTTTTAAGTACGAGGTTTTCGCCTACGTCTATTGTAATGGGATTAAATCGCGTTGTATGTTATCGAAACGATGACAGGCAAGTGCTTCTTTAGCAGCTTCATTTGTTTCGCCGGAGAAGATACGCGTAATTGTTTGCTTGAAAAAATGGTTTAGAACAAAAAGGTAGCTCAGGGCGAGGATTGCGGTTTGCTGACGCATATAGTATTGCTATTCGATTTTCGCTGAAGAATTCGCGTCATGTTTGTGAAGTCCTTACACCTTGATGCTGTCTGAGCAGACTTACCACGCAGAATGCCTTTGTACGTGCGGATTTTGTAGTTAATTGAAATATTATTTATATGTTTTGCGTCGTGTAGCAGTGCAACGTGCAAGGCCTAAACTGGGCCCTGCCAGCAATGCCCATATAGCTTGATCGGCGCAGTTTCGCCTCTCAGTTGGACTGCCGTGGTGGCTTTAGCGGCTACGTGGTTGCGCTGCTAAGCACACGAGGTCACGGGAGTGAATCCCGGCTTCGGCGGTTGCATTTCAATGGGAGGTGAAATGCGGCGACGGGGGCGGGGGGGGGGGGGGGCGAAAAAAAGGGCACATCAAAGAGCCCCAGATGGTGAAAATTCATCCGCGACCATCCTCACCCTGCACTACGGCGTGCCCCATAATCAGATCGTGGTTTTGCCACGTAACACCGCAGAATTTTTTTTTCGCGTTTGTACGTACCACGCAGCTTCTGTCTCATTTTACATAAGAAGAAATTCCCAAAAGTTGGCGAGAATTCTGCAGGAAGGGGAGTTCGTCGACGGCAGCGGAAATGCATATCGGCGGTGCAGCCCGGACTCGCACTTTTATTCACTCGTGCGTTTGGTGACTTCGTTCACTAGTGTTAGCATTTACATTTACAATTAAGCAATTCGTCGTCTTGAGGTAGCATTGACGGCTCTATGTTCGGCCATTTCACGCATATTCATCGATGGCAAGGTCACGAGTGCGCCGGCATCACACCTTGCGGAGTCGTTTCAGCTAGTAGTCTACTATCTAGATAGTTTCAGATAGTAGTCTACTATTAGGCACGACGCGTGCCTAATACCGAGGTACAGAAACAGTACTATGCAGCGAGGGTAGAAATAGAAAAAAGATGGAGACATCGGATCCGTCAGGGGGCAAAACAAAGCGGCTAGTCAACACTAGCGCCACTGTATATAACTGGGCTTCGTCACGCTTGTCTGCGGGACGCAGCCGGCTCGTATATGCGGACTGGGTTGTCCCAAACTCCGGTAACATCGTGTGCTACATGTCCGCTCTCGTAGCAGCATGCGCCTTTCCTGCAGCTGTCACCGCTGAAGTAGAGCTCTGGCACCAGAACAAGGGGAAAATCGCCGCCGCGAACTTAAGCCATCCTTGCTGCAAAGTGTTGCCTGCTGCAGCTGCATCCCGATAGTACTTTCGAAAGCGCCCGCTAGGTGGCCATCAGTGGCGTCTCTATAGGCGAAGCACTACGCCTATATAGACCAGCGCACACAGAGGTTGAAGGGTAACAGATGGAAACGGGAAAAATAAAAAGAAAAAAAAGAGAAGAAGCTGCCTGATCATACGCGCATCTCGGAATCGGTGATATGCGAATCTTTCTTTTATGTTTATGGAAACGTCGAAGCGTCTCGGTTTCGTCCAAGATGTCAACTTCACGGCCATTCTGTTCACTTTTTTCTGTTTTCCACACTCGGCTACTTTTGTCTTCCTCGCCTCTCAGTAGCCGACTTCTTCGGTTTTGTTGTTGCCCACGTCTTCACTTGTTGCCTGTTGCTCGATTTCTCGATTCGGACACATAGTCAGTGACACGTGCCCGTTCTGGGGTTTGGGCCTAGAATGGAAAAATGCCGAGAGACAGACACACTGTGGCCCAAATTGTTTACTCGCCAAGGCAACCACAGCAAGCATCTGCAAAGTGGGCAGAAGAGGTAACGAAAGCTTCCCCTGAAGAATGAGCATACACACATTCACAGGATTGACTGCGGGAAAATTTCTGAAGTCTGTCACTTAGTGCGCATGACCTCCTACCTACATTACCTAAAGGCTCCTACAAATTTGCAAGTAGCTACGAAAAAAAATGGGGGGGGGGGGTAAACTTAACAACAGTTGATGTCTACGGGATTGAAGCCTTCCTGATTTGTAGCGAACGGTTGAACCGTGTAACTTGTGTAGTGAATGGTTGTGTAGATATTATAAGCTGTAGGAGTGTACATTTATATTGATTAAGACAGAATGTTTCTAATGACAAGATACAAGACTGAAAGCAAGCTAAAACCCCGGGGCCATATCCAGTGGACCCAGGGGCACGTATTTAGTGGCAAATGAGCAGTGGTCACAGCGCACACAGCCAGTCAGTCGACCCAGTGACACGTAATGTTTAGAATGCACTATGACCGGGATCGTGTGTGCGTGCGTGTGCGTGTGCGTGTGTGTGTGTGCGTGCGTGCGTGCGTGCGTGTGTGTGTGTGTGCGTGCGTGCGTGCGTGTGTGTGTGTGTGTGTGTGTGTGTGTGTGTGTGTGTGTGTGTGTGTATGTGTGTGTGTGTGTGGGACATAGGGACCAAGTTATTGCACTCCGGCGAAGAGAGAGAGAGAGAGAGAGAGAGAGAGAGAGAGAGAGAGAGAGAGCAAATTATACATGAAAGGTAGGGAGGTTAACCAGGACTGGGCCCGGCGAAGAAGCGCTACAACCTATTACGACCCTTTCATATATTTCATATATTCTGGTGGTTGCAGGAAGCATATCATATGTACAGTTTCATGGCCATCTCGAACAATGTGTAGAAGTCCCACGGAAAGAAAGTTGCACTAGTTGCATACGGTGAACATTAAGGTTTCATTCACATGCCACCCCCCCCCCCCTCCCCAACCCCTCCACCCTGCCTTCTCTGCCAGGAACAATCTCTTGTTCGCTCCGAAGCCTCGCGGAAACTCCGGCTTCTGTCCCCTCTTTTCCCGCTGCGCCCTCTGCCGGCAGGATCGACGACGATGAACGGTGGTTTCTCTCGATTCGGGCCCGCTGCTCGGACCCTGCAATCGCCCGAATTCCACACCTAGCCGCGCGAACGCGGGGTTCGCAGATCGAGGGTGTTGGAGGGGTGGTGGGGTGGCACCATATATACTGTTCTGCGGGTATCGCCGCAGAAGCAGCAGGCGATGTTGGCCGCCGCCGCCAGGGGTCGTTTATAACGGCGCAGTTTTAATCTCTCCCCGCTAGCCTCATATACGTACTGCTATA
>NC_091829.1:23073158-23080658 GCF_038994185.2 Dermacentor albipictus
GCTCGATTTTGATACTTCTTTTGCGGAAAGTAATGAGCGACGGGACGCTTCAGTTGCCGGATACGTTTATTATATTATTGCGAAAGCAATTATATGGACACTCCAGGCGCATTCCTGCCATCGCCCTCATGTTTCGTATAACGTCCAAGGGTGATAAAATCGTGACCACGCGCTGCATGCTGTATGTGCGAGCGAAAGCGTAGGAGGGGAGGTGGAATGGTTGAACCGACGATGGTGGCTCAGTCTTGTGCGCGCAAAGGAGAAAAGCGGGGAGCAAGCGCGCTGCCTTCCGTCGCGCGCAATACATCGGGGGGAGTGGATGGAATGGGGGCGGAACCTAGGATTCTGTGAATCTATGATTGTGCAACATATTTATTTGCCTTGTTTGACGCAGTATATACAGTTACTTTTTCTTACATACATAGACTCATTGGAGACTTATACGTATACTTAAATATCTTGTTGCGAGGTTTTGTGTATACATGCAGTGAACTTTGTTTCCAGTGACATTTCCTTGTCCTTTATCAAGCCGTATTTTCGCATTTGTATATCCCATTGTATCTTTGCATTTCTAATGTACGAGGGCGAGTCAAATGAAAGTGAGCCTACCCTAACCGTGCAATAATGGTTCGGTTGATTATCTGCGAGGCATGCGCGTAGGAGAACGGCATGTCTCATTTACAAATGTGACACGCAGGTGTGAAGATAAATCTTCTTTAATGCTCTCATACACTGGGTTGAATATGGTTGCGTCACATAATGGACACTTCAAAAAGTTGAACAGCTCGGTGCCGCGAAGTTTTTGACAGCTGAAGGTGTTTCCAAAACAGAAATTAATCGCCGTATGGCTGCCGTGTACGTTGAACACTGCATTTCATTGACCATTGTGAAGCGTTGGAGCAAACGGTTCAAAGGACGTTGCAAAGACATTCCAAGACCGGGCCAAAACCATCGTGCAATCACCCCCCACACAATTTCAAGGGTTCATGAGCTGATGAAACGAGAACGGAGGATAAGCATTGATGAAGTGGCAGACCATCTGAACATCAGTCACGGTTCGGTTCACGCCATAATTCATGACCTTCTCGGTTATCGACTCTTTGGTGCGCAATGGATCCTCAAGATTTTGATCCATCGCGAGAAGACGGAGTAGTTTCGCGCTGCCTTGACTCATCTGATCGGGTATCACAATGAGGATGACGACTTCTTGTTTGCAGTTGTGATCGGGGACGAACCTTGGTGCCACTACTACGAGCCTGAAACACGACGGCAAAGCTTACAGTGGAAACATTCGAATTTACCACGCCCAAAGAACGCAAAGGCTATCATTTCCACTGGAAAGGTGTTGTTGACTTTTTTTTTTCGATCGTCAGGGTCCATTATTGATAGAATTTGCTAAATCTTAGAGGCTATCAATTGCTTCCGATATTGTGAAAGGCCAGAACGGTAGCGTGTCGCAATCAAGAACGAACAACGTGGAAAATTGACGAATGGGGTCATCTTGTTCCACGACAATGCCTGTCCCCACGTCGCTTATATGGTTAATATAAAATTGGCAAAGTTCAAGTAGGAAACGCTGCAACATCCGCCATGCAACTCAGACCTGTCACCTTGCGACTTCTACATTTTTGGGCAACCGAAAACACAGCTTAAGGGAACCAGATACAAACTTTTTGAAGCAGCAACCCAAGGAGTTTTATAAGACGGGAATCACGTGACTCGATAGTCAATGGGACAAAGGTCTAAATTCTCATGAAGACTACTTTTAAATAAAGTACCCCGTTGTTGGCTCACATTCATTTGACTTGCCCTCGTATATCTTGCAGAACTCCTGCTTTTATACGTGCTCTCTGTCGCGACTATAACTTCGGTGCAATTACTCAAGATACACGACAGGGGACAGCTACTCCTGCGTAATACATAGGAACAAATGACAGCGTCATTGAGATTTTTCACTGGCCATTGCATATATGCAGGAATGTAAGCACGGTTCTTGAATGACAAAGTTTCATTATTATATTTGTCTTCAACTTGTTCAGTTCATTGCCTTTTAATTTTTCATATCAGCGGCATGCACTGCTTTCCTGGTTGCGAACTTATATAGTTCTCAAGTTCGTGTGATATTTTCTTGACTTAATCAATAGACAGAAATATGGAAGCATTGATATCAGTTATTTTGGGCGAAATTTTTGGCACGTACAAGTATATTCTTTTATGAAAAAATACGTATTTTATTGTTTTGACAGTGCGCAGGGTTCAAAAATCTGTTTGCAGCATCTTTGGCGATGACAATGCAGTTATTATTCATGTATTTGATCCCTCGACAAATTGTTTAAGAGGAAGCTTTAGCTCGGGCCCAGTCCGACGCGGCCTATTCAAATACTTGTAAAACGCAGAAACGCTTTTCTGAGATAATCCTTCTAATCGCTTTTATTGAAATTGGTTGCATTTGAGAGAGAAAGTTAAATGCTAGTGCCTGTTGGAAACAGAACTTCGATTTAGGGCGTGAATTTTGTTTAAAATATTTTGAAATATTCGAAAGTTTGAAAAAATAGAAGCACGACGTTTACAAACTACTAGCATGAAGCATAATAGCATAATAGCATGAAGAACAGATATTGTGGTTCTGTAAACGGCATCTATTATAACACTCAAAGCGGACCAGTTTGCTATGTCAATTTGTATCTTATGTGAATTGGTTGCTTTGTGTACAAGGGTTCTGCAAAAGCCGTATTTCCACAATACTAAATTTTATTGAGATTCATGTGTAACATATCTATTTTGCCCGCTGTAAATGTACTATTAGATGCAATTCACAGAATTGTGATATCATTTCTCATTGTTGAGTCACGGAGTTTTAAACTTGATAGTTTCGTTTGCTGAAATTTTTCGCTTTTGGCCAATTTTTAATAAATAATTGACCACCTAAATGAAAAATTCGAAACCAGCAGTCACTACAATTAAACTTTTTCTTTTAAATGCAACAAACCTCCTCAATATTGGTGAAGTGGTTGCATGAAAAAACGAATTCCCCTTCTACATGTATCTAAATAGGAGCACCCGAGCTAAAGCTTCCTCTTGAGGAAGCCGAGCTGCAACGTGCCCCCCCCCCCCCCCCCCCCCGAACAATATTCCTGGCAACGCCACTGGCGCCATGTATGTGTATATATATATATATATGGGGCCAGTGGCGTAGCCCCCCCCCGAACAAAATTTCTGGCTACGCCACTGACCGTGACGTCACGACAGAGGAGAAACGGTGCTCCAACTCGCGCCGTCGCTCGCGGCGTCGCGGCGGTATATAAGCAGCTGCGCTTGCCTCTGCTAGACACTCACGAGGTGAGATGCCTCCTGGAAACAGAGCTGCTCGTTGGAATGAGAAGCGAAGGTTGCGGCGTGCTACAGAGACTGTTTCTGGGTGGCTTTGCTACGGCGCAGCGACTACGCGCCCCGCATCGGACGCGGTGAGCGTCGAGCAACGCAGCGTTCGGCGCGACAACGAAATGTGCGCCTGAGCAAGCGCCGCACGCCTGAGCCGACGACACCGGCTTTTCTGCGACACGAGCTCCTTAACGCTGTCGCGTTAAAATAAAGGCTAGTATGCTTCGCATCCTGGGCTTAACCTTAGCTAAGCCACATCCAGTTTTTTTTATTGTTGCTCCTTAATGGATGTCTGAATCGGTGTTCGTTGTGCTGTAAGTGCTACTGTTCTGTGATAGCCTGTGGTGATTCGGACCTGCTGCGATTGTGTCTCTGTGCTCTCTCTCTCTCTCTCTCCGCTTTCTTTCTTTTCGACCTCCCCCTCCCTTCGATACCCAGTGTAGGGTGGCAAATATCACTCTCCCTTCTGGTTAACCTCCCTGCTTTTCTTCTTTTTTTCTATATCTCTTTTTTTTTGCATTTAGAGTCAGACTCTTTCAATATGGGACGCGCGCGTGTAATCGAAACTGCCCTTCCTGCAGAGCAGCATTTCTATATCGAAAGTCTTGGGTGTAAGACTTTTGTCATTGTTCGATGAATTTGCGGAGTCCTTTGAGTTTGGGTATTTATTTATTTATTTATTTATTTATTTATTTATTTATTTACCTATTGGTATTACTATCAGGTCCTCAAGGAGCACTGGGAGAAGGGTAGCTAAAAAAAAAGTAACAGCTATCAAGGCATAGAAAGCAACGAACAAACAGAAAAATACAAGTGCAAAAAACGACAGCACTCTTTATCCTCTATGAACTAATCGCCCAGCCTCCTCTTGCTCTTCTATATGCCTGTTACATTTAATATGCCCGTGGTGGGTTTTTAACCGCAGTGTTTCTTGAATATCTGATCTTGCATCGTCGGTTGTAACAGTCTGCCTAACTACAAAAACCTGAAGTATATCATCATCATCATCGTCATCATCATCATCACCATCATAATCACCATCTGCACAATCATCCCACTTTTATGTCCCCTTTCTTTCAACTTTCAACTTTATTTCGCATTTTACTATTTAGAGCAAGAGAAAATGCAAGGGCAGGAACACAACTGCACAATCGCAGCTTGACGAAGTTCCTGTGCCCTTTCTTTGAGAAACAGTTCCTTTCTTTGAGAAACAGTTAATTGCATCATATTCACAAATAGAGTGTGTTACATATGTACAAAACGAATTCATATTATACATACATCCATATTCACATGAGAACACACACATATATATATATTAAAAATTTAATTATGGGGCTTTACGTGCCAAAATCACTTTCTGATTATGAGGCACGCCGTAGTGGGGGACTCCGCATACTTCGACCACCTGGGGATCTTTAACGAGCACCTAAATCTAAGTACACGGGTGTTTTCGCATTTCGCCCCCATCGAAATGCTGCCGCCGTGGCCGGGATTCGTTCCCGCGACCTTGTGCTCAGCAGCCTAACACCATAGCCACTGAGCAACCACGGTGGGTTGTGTCTGTATATATATATATATATATATATATATATATATATATATATATATATATATATATATATATATATATATATATATATATATATATATATATATATATATATATATATATATATGCACACGTATCTACACCAACCCAGCATCTATACATATTTGCATCTGGACATGTAGACATACATCTATATAAAAAAAAGCGGAAAAAAAGCTCATGCATAAACTATAAGCTACGCCTGAAAAAAATATACGTTAAAAATAATACCAACATACCCAGAATGTAACGGCAATGTTCAGCGGAACATAAAAAAGAAATGCGGAACGATGGAAAAGCGAAATATTTGGAACATGGCAAACATTTGGAAAGCGTATAATTTAAAAAATTTGACCATTACTAATTAAATTTAATTTCATGACGAATATTGCCTCTCCCAGCGATATATATTGGGTGGCAAAAGGCAGCCATCACAAATATATTTAGCCGCAAGAACAGAGATACGTCACGGGGGAAGGTCGCCCGCACCGACGGCGCGTAGAATTTTTTGACGGATGCCATGCGAGCCATTGGAAACATACTGCTTCGACACCCACGCAAGAAGTGGCAAACCGGAAGGTTGGCTTTTACGCGTAGAAGCTGCGACGGTGCGGAGCGCCGATAACATCGCATGTCAGACATGCGCTCAGACCCCTGCGTTACCCGTCCCTCCGTATAGGTTTTTTATATAGACGCGCAAGTACCTCGACGAGCTTGTCTGCTCGCAGGAGCTTGCTGCGAGGCTGTTGCAACGGTTGCATTTATAGCGCGCGATGCAATGTCGCCTTCAGACACGTCTGGTTCTTTTCCGAGTTGCCAGCGTTACTACACGTTTCGCAGTTCCGTGCAGTACACGTTCGGTGCGACGCAGCAGAGGGTGGGCGTCTAAGTGACTGTCGTCGTTTAACTGTTTTTATTCACTTCTTTTGCTTCACCCTTAGAGGGCTGCCATCGATGGATTGGGGAAGGGGCGGGGGTAATAGCTAGAAGACAGTGGTCATATAGGGAGAGTCGTAGGGGGGGGGGGCGGCATGGTGAAACTATTATTTTGCATCGTGGGAGCTGATAGTTTGTCCAGTATAGGACCGATATGGGAAGGCTTGCAGCCAGTGGCTGGAGCCTCAGAGTCATCGACGAATTCGCGTATAGTGACAGCCACAGCTCGTTGGCGTCCACACCTGCGCTCTATACATGTGTTTTCCTGTAGTGTCCACGTCTGGAGGGAAGCCGGTCGCCATTTTTTGTGGCACAAATGCTGGCGTCACCTGAAATGGACGCTCAATTCATTGGTCTGCCGTTTTCCGTGACTGCCTGCATGCGACTGCATGCGGCATGACGGCAACGGTGTGACGACACTGAACTGACGATGGCGCAATGACGCCGATGACGCAGTGACGATGATGGAATGACGACGGCGCGATTACCACGGCTGTTATGGAGAGGCACATGACGCTATACGTACGTGACGACGACATGTATGACTACTAGGTTACGATCGACACTGCAATGGCGACGACATGATGGTGGTGAAACGACTATATCGACTGAACGACGACGACAAACTGACAACGCAGTGACGATGACAGAGTGAAGACGACGGAACGACGGGGACTACGACATGGCGACGACGCGTTTGTGTTGGAGCTCGCGCCCGCGCTTGCGCGAACGTCGCCTGCCGACCCCGGCCGCGTCGGTTTGCACTACGCGTCCGGGCACCAGCAGATTGTGCAAGACAGAAGCAGCCAGCTAGCAGCCATTACTCTGCAGCACTTACGAAGCTTTGGGAATAGGAAAAGAAAGTTTCGCTAAAAGAAATAAGGGGGAGGGGGGACTCTACTGACCAGCTCAAATGAGGCAAGTTGAGAAGAAACTTTGCCATATGTACGAGCTCAGTTGAAGACGTCGTGGGAGCATGGTGGTGAGGCGCGGAGATGCACAACGTCGCCCGCGTTGTCGCAGATCTCCTCGATGGCTCCACGCACACGTGGTGTATAGGACCACTCTCGACACAGCGCGGCGGCACGCCTCCAACTCTGATGACATACACGCAACCACCGCCGACGACGTTGCGAAGCCTCGGACGACCGGCATTTATAGACGCATCACCGCAGCCTATATAGACGGGCGAATACACCGCCGAAGGAGCGACCATGGATCGGGCACGGCGCCAGCCACAAGATGGCGCCGCGCGCTTCGACGGCTGCGGTGTATAGCACAGGCACGACTGGGCGGCGGAGCGTGACAAAGCGCAGCGGTTGGAAGGGTTGTCGCTTCGTCAGAAGCGTATGGGAGTCTGCGCACTCTGTGGCACTGACGAATTCGTAGAGCACGCGCTCCGTGGGTGGCGGTCTCGCGGGTGTCCCCGTGGCTGCATTTAGCAGTAAGCGAAGGTTGGGGCATTCGGAAATGTTCTTTTCCGACGAGCCGCTGAATATCTGCCGGTAGTATACGTATAGCTAAAACCTTGTTGCTGAAAGAAGTGAAAGAAGTAAGCCCGCAGGAAAACGCAATGCAAGGATCTATGGAGG